>NC_088217.1:38160220-38362720 GCF_036934945.1 Oncorhynchus masou masou
GACAGATGGTTAGCAAACCAGGCAACTGCATGCTCTGAAAGACCTACACTCAACAATCTCTGCCTCAATATAGCATGATCAACTGTATCAAAAGCCTTAGATCAATAAAATGTGAGAGAGTGCTGTTTTTTGTCAGGGGCTTCAGTGATATCATTTAAAACCTTCATGGAAACAGTAATTGTGCTATGTGTCTTCCTGATGCCCAATTTTGTACATTGATAAGTATGTAATAACTCTTAGCTGTTCACTCAAGGGTTTCAAGTATTTTCACCAGGGATGACAGCTTTGAGATTGGCCTATAATTATTTCAAATAGTTAGATCTCCCCTTTATAAAAGTGATAGGACAAATGCTGATTTCCAGATCTTTGGAATTTCATTACATTCCAGGGTTAGATTTAACAGATATTTAAGTGGTTCAGCTATGAAGTCAGCTGAAAGATTTAAAAAGCAGGGATCAAGAAGATCAGGACCTGCAGGCTTTCTCTGATCATTGGATTTCAGGGCTTTGTGTACCCCCTGCACTGAGAATGGCAAAAAGCTAAAAGTTAGACCAGCTCTCGCTGGTTCATCCACACAGGGTCGTACAAAGGATACTGAATCAAACAGCCTACCAGATGATACAAAGTGCTCATTGAAACAATTCAGCATTTCAGTTTCGTCATATACAGAAACAAAGTCCTTCAATACACATGACGGTAATTCATGAACATTACTGTTTCCAAACACAGACATAATAGCCTTCCAAAACTTTCTAGGGTCATTCAGGTTATCAGTGGTAACGGACATAAAATATTCAGACTTGGCCTTCCTGAGAAGAAAAAAACACTTGTCTCGTAACTGCCTAAAAAGAAGCCAATCAGCATCAGAACATGATTTACTTGCTTTAGCCCAGGCTAGATTACGTTTGTGAATAATACAAGACGGCTCAGAAGAAAACCATGGATTATCCCACCCTTTAACTCTGAACCTGCTGAATGGGGCATATTTTACTATTTGGAGAAAACCATAATGAAAGAATTTCCAGGCAGCTTCCACATCAGGAATAAGCTCAATCTTGTTCCAGTCAAAATAAAACAAATCATGAAAGAAAGCCTGCTCATTAAAACTCTTCAAATTTCTCTTACGAATAAAGCGTGGGTTTGTCTTAGGAACATTAGTATTTCTAACAGCAACAACAGCACAATGGTCACTTAAATCAATACACATCAACTGCAGAATATTTGTGGAACATTTGTCAATCTCAAGTCAATCAGGGTAAATTGCTCTGGAGAGATTTGGGTGAGTTAATGAACTGGGTAAGATTCATATAATTACAAAACATTTTTAAATCATCAGACACCGACTTTAACCAACACCAACCAGTTGAGATCACCAATCAAGATCATTTCACTGTAAAGAAGTTTAGACATAAGGTGCATCAAAGAAGAAAATGCATCACAGAGAGCAGAGGGGAGTCTATAACAGCCAACCACAGTTAGAGAGACCCTTTGAAACCTCAATATTCAAAGCAATAAATTGCAACTGTTTGCAAATAGTTTGACTTTGCCAAACTTACAAGGAATTTAGTCTTTACATATATAGCCACACCCCCACCTTTCTTAACTCGATTTGTGCTGTACACATTGTAACCATTTATACAAATATCCTTATCAAGAACAGACTTGCTGAGCCAGGTTTCAGAATATACAATTACATCAGTATCAGTTGATTTAGCCCAAATCCTAACCCCATCCATTTTTAACAGGCTGTGTACATTTAAATGGAAAATACCAAAACCAGATCTAGATTTTAAAATCAGAGGGGGTTTGGAGACATTACATATTAGGGTTAGATTGCACGTTACCTTATATTAACAAAAGAAGAATAACTAGTCACCTCTGTTTAATAACCTTGCACGGCTTGTCTTTTTTAAGACACCTACTGCAGGCAAATTCTACAAGTGGGTTTCCAGACAATACAAAATAGTCATTTAAAACCATTAGACTTTGGTAGTGACACAAGTTCGTACTGTTCACATCATGCCACAAATGCATCGGCACTTGGATGAGTGGATGGAGTGAAAAAGAGCGAGTTCCCACAGACAAAATGTCTAATGGACGGGAGAGCACATTGTCAGATGTACTCACCCATCGACAATGTTCATTTTCTCCGGAGTTCAGTAAAGTCAATGCACAAAGCAATACCACAAAAATGGTCATTTTCTCTGAGAGATGTAAGAAATGGAGGCCAAGGAAAGGTAAGGGGAGAGAGGGACAGTGTGTATGTATGAGTCTGTATGTGATTGTGCGTGTGTGAGTAGATTGGGTGTGGTGGTCGATTTTGAGAAAACGGGTTGGGGATTGTTGAGCTGCCTCTGACAGCCAGGCGGTGAGTGATGAGGAGCAGCTTGGACGAGACACTCTGTGAAATGGTTGGGATGGTGTTCTTTGGCTTGCAAGCTTCACCCTTTTTCCTCCAAACATACGATGGTCATTATGGCCAAACAGTTCTATTTTTGTTTCATCAGACCAGAGGACATTTCTCCAAATGGACAATGACCCCAAGCATACTTCCAAAGTTGTGGCAAAATGGCTTAAGGACAACAAAGTCAAGGTATTGGAGTAGCCATCACAAAGCCCTGACCTCAATCCCAAAGAGAATTTGTGGGCAGAACTGAAAAAGCGTGTGCGAGCAAGGAGGCCTACAAACCTGACTCAGTTACACCAGCTCTGTCAGGAGGAATGGGCCAAAATTCACCCAACTTATTGTGGGAAGCTTGTGGAAGGCTACCCAAAACATTTGACCCAAGTTAAACAATTTAAAGGCAATGCTACCAAATACTAATTGAGTGTATGTAAACTTCTGACCCACTGGGAATGTGATGAAAGAAATAAAAGCTGAAATAAATAATTGTCTTTCAAATGTAAATGCACTTAAGCCTTTGTCAAAGAACACAACTCTTAGTCTTACACATACATTCCCTCACAGTCATTGTATGTCCCAGCAGTGTTGAGTTGTTCTCTTGATCAAACAAACTCTTTATTGATCTGAGTTGTCAGCCACATTGATTTGAGTAACATGGGTGAATACCAAACATTCACCACCTTGAAATTCTATCTACAAGTTAATAAAACAAGACACCTAACATATCATTTACATTGCTCATGGAGTGTTTAATTGAATTATCCAGGGTAGACAGAATTGCATGCAAAATGTACTTTAAAAAAAGTATTGCTAAGCTCCTTGCAAATGCTATACCCCTTGCACTTCTTTATGAAAACACTAGACAATTTAAACAATTTTGTAGCTCAAACAATGGATGTTTTACACTTGCCTCTATATATGACATAGCCAGAACAGCACAGATCACTGTTTCTTTCACAGTGCACAACACAACATGCCTACCGTTGGCTAAATTGTTTTCATTGTCTCTTTATCAGAGAGCCTGTCTGACAGGCATTATAATAGAACCCACTTGAACTCTTCTTGAACATTTTATAGTGCCGTATGAAGTCGTTTTTATTAAGGTACCCCACCCCCAAAACAGGCGGTACCATCTCCCTAATGATGTTCCTACCATGCTCCTTCCTTTTCACTTCTCCCTCTCCCTCTCTATTTCTTCTTCACTTCTCTTTGTTTCTGTCTCTCTCCTCTCAGACATGTCTCTGTTAACCTTGGCCCTGATATTCCCTGTCAGGAGCGACGGATCCACAGCCCCACCACTGCTTCGATTTATCAGAATAGACTGGACAGGACACAGGTCTACATTGGTTAACAGCCCTGCCCTTTTCACACTCAACTGTATTTATCTTGTAGGTATTAGATGTTATACATTGTGAAAGTAAATTTGAACAGAAAATCTAAGGAATCTTAAGAAGAATTCAGGATTTGGCTATTAGGGGAGAAATCACTCTGGTATGCAGTTCTTCTCTTGACACTTGTGTGAAGTGCCGCACCAGTGCACTTTTCACATGGGAGAAGAGAAACAGCATGTGACTTAAAATTGGCTGTGATCATCACACATCAGTAGTGTTGCTTGATAGTCTACCACCTCTCCTGTATGAACCCGATGTAGTTGGAGTGATAATCTATGCCTCCTGGAATTGAAAGTACCTGGTACCCGCTGTGTGTTAACCCTTGTGTGGTTCATTGTCATCAGGTTGGATAAGGCTGCATAAGCCTTATTTTTGTTCATGTAGCTTCCACTGCATCTCTGAGGAAGAAGTGCCTCTATAGGAATTATATGATCGCTCCTCATCTCTGAAATACCCATATCACACCACATGCTGGCTTCAGTGTTGAGTGCCTTTCTCCTTCCTCTCTCTCTCCCTTTATTTTCTCTCTCCCCCTGTGAGAGCATCTGGGAGAGGTCTTAATTAACGAGTAACTGATCTGTTAATGATTCATTCCTGCTGAGCTCCTAACGAGAACGGAGGCTAGAGGAGGAGGAAGGGGAAGAGGAGGTGGAGTAGAGCAGGGGCTGTCAGCCCCAACCAGCTGATGATTAATACAGGGACTGCTGGGCTTTGTCTCCTGAGTCCTGCATGGTGTGCTACTGGGTTGACACATCCTCTGACACACACACCTGTGATCCCTCCCAGTCAAGGACACAGTGACTGCATTTGTTCTGAGCAATAAAAAGAGCTCTGTTTGTCAGGTCTTTCATTGCGTTAGCAACGATCCTCCAGAAGTTTTCTGTGAGTGAATTCCGAAGCCATAAGAGTATGGATTTTTAGCATTGTAAGAAATGCCTCATCAGTATTGGACTGATCACCAAATTCAAAATGACATCCAATGGTGAAGGATTTTGCAGGGATTTGGGTTTTATTGTTATATTATATGGAACAAAGACCGTGCGCATACATAAGTGGAACAGGCAATTTCTCCTTTGTTTGTTTTACCATTACTTTGGAATTTTGCAAGGTTTCTGTGTAAAAGAAGAAGGAATGACAGTAAGGCTGTTCCCTATAGAACATTTCTCACTTTGCACACCTTGTCAGCCTCACATACAAGACATACAGTATTTACCACTATGCGAGGTCATTGATAGGAAGGGTCAACAGTTCCCTGTTTTCTCCTACTTCCTTCCATACTGCGACACTCAAAGGCAGATAGAAGTGTAACGGATGTGAAATGGCTAGCTAGTTCGCGGTGGTGCGCGCTAATAGCGTTTCAATCGGTGACTTCACTTGCTCTGACACCTTGAAGTAGTTGTTCCCCTTGCTCTGCAAGGGCCACGGCTTTTGTGGAGCGATGGGTAACTATGCTTCGTGGGTGTCAGTTGTTGATGTGTTCAGAGGGCCCCTGGTTCGAGCCCGGGTATGGGCGAGGGGACGGACTAAAGTTATACTGTTACAGAAGGAAATCAAGAAAAGGCCATGGTTCCAGTGTATTATCTGGAGCTGTACCAGACTGAGCAACATTAATGTAAGCTCTCGGGATCAGGCGGCTTTGAGAGGCTACCACACTGCTACTGTACATTGTCTTTATCTTGTCTCCACAGGAGTGTGATTACATTTTACATTTGCATTTGAGTAATTTAGCAGACACTTATCTAGAGCGATTTACAGTTAGTGCATTCATCTTAAAGTAGCAAGGTGAGACAACCCCCCTCCCCTCTTTGTTTTTAGACTGCTGCTACTGGCTGTTTATTATCTATGTGTAGTCACTTTACAAATTACCTAGACTGTTTATACCTGGTTCTAACAGGCAGTCTTTGACCTGATCTTGAACACATTCTAATTGTGCCCACATTTTTATACAAGTGTAGTCGATTAAAGGACGCATTGTGATCTTGTCTGTTTACACTTAAAATATCAGGTCAAGATCAGGACGAATGACGCATGTTAACGGCGGGAGCTGGAAAAAGACCTATCACTCCAGCTGGTGTGTGTGTGTATGTGTGTGTGTGTGTGACCCATACTGTGTGTGTAACTGCCCTAGTTTCAGTGAATCCAGTGGGTGTGTGGTTCTCCTGTGTGGACTGGTCAATGTGTTCTTGTCACTCTGTTCCATCAGCATCTGAGCTCCCTGTTGTAGCCGTGGATACCGAGGACAGTGTGACCTTCAGAGAGACAGGGATCAGATTAGAAACCCTAGGCTGAAAGACAGCCTTCAATTATACAGCTCAGAGACAGTGAATAGTGAAGGAAATTGACTTGCATTGACATTGTCAGTGAGCCTGTGTGCTAGTTTGTGCGTGCGCACGTGTGCGTATGTGAAGAGGTTCGGTTGGTGCTAGTGAGATGTGTTTTTTCCTTGAGGATCCACAATCCCATGGGACTACTCTATTGCCCTCTGACATTTTTCTATGGCTGCCCCAGCACCTGTCACTGTGGTGATAAGGGGATCAGCATTGATTCCAATTACTGTTCAACACCTGGCTGGGATCAGTCACAGGTCATCAATATCCTCTATAGTGGACAGGGGATGAAACAAGGTTTAGATGTTCAATGAGATGATATAAGACCACGGGGAGGCAGTGGATGGCCAGAGCAGCAAACTCAGTCTTTACTCTGCTGTCACAAATGTGTTTTTAATGAGTGTGCACCCCTGACTCCTCTGCAGAGGAGAGACAGCCCTGTTCTGTAGGTTCAGCCTGACCTGAATATTTTCTGAGAAGCAGCGGGGCTGAACAGACCTAAAATCACATACTGTAACGCAAATAACCTTCACCCTCTGCTCTACATCATCCATCTGTATGTAGGCCTGGTTTTCCTGCATAGAGGTCATTCCTGCTTCAATCCACAATACAAAGGGGATATTAATTACTGGTGAAGCAACGACTTTCTTATAATATGGGAATACGTTTTTGTTTGGACATGTCTTCAACAGACAAACAAAAAAAGAAACATACAAGAAAATGGGAAAAGACAAATAAGGAATAGTGTTTACACCAGATAAATATTTATAGGTAACTGACACAATAATGAAAACACTTAATGAGCGATTCAAAGTATATTGACAGCAGATACTTCCACATACAGTGCCTTCGGAAAGTATTCAGACACCTTGGCGTTTTCTACATTTTGTTAGGTAACAGCCTTATTCTAAAATAGATTTTTTTTAAATCCTCATCAATCTGCACACATTACCCCATAATGACGTAGTAAAAACAGTTTCAGAAAAGTTTGCTAATTTATTAAATAATAAAAAACATATCACATTTACATAAGTATTCAGTAACTTTGGCAGCAATTACAGCCTGGAGTCTTCTTGGGTATGACGCTACAGACTTGGAACACCTGTATTTGGGAGGTTCCTCCCATTCTTTTCTGCAGATCCTCTTAAGCTCTGTCAGATTGGATGGGGAGCATTGCTGCACAGCTATTTTCAGGTCTCTCCAGAGATGTTCGATCAGGCTCAAGTCTGGGGTCTGGCTGGGCCCCTCACGGACATTCGGAGACTTGTCCCGAAACCACTCCTGCGTTGTCTTGGCTGTGTGCTTAGGGTCGTTGTCCTGTTGCAAGGTGAACCTTCACCCCAGTCTGAGGGCCTGAGCGCTTTGGAGCAGGTTTTCATCAAGAATCTCTGTTATTTGCTCCATTCATCTTTGCCTCGATCCTGACTAGTCTTCCAGTCCCTGACGCTGAAAAACACCCCCACAGCATGATGCTGCCACCACCATGCTTCACCGTAGGGATGGTGCCAGGGTTCCTCCAGACGAGATGCTTGGCATTCAGGCCAACGAGTTCAAGCTTGGTTTCATCAGACCAGAGAATCTTGTTTCTCATGGTCTGAAAGTCTTTAGGTTCCTTTTGGCAAACTCCAAGTGGGCTGTTATGTGCCTTTAGTGAGGAGTGGCTTCTGTATGGCCACTCTACCATAAAGGCCTGATTGGTGGAGTGCTGCAGAGATGGTTGTCCTTCTGGAAGGTTCTCTCATCCCAACAGAGGAAGGCCCTTTTTCCCCGATTGCTCAGTTTGTCCGGGCGGCCAGCTCTAGGAAGTCTTGCTGGTTTCCAAACGTTTTCCATTTAAGAATAATGGAGGCCACTGTGTTCTTGGGAACCTTCAGTGCCGCAGAAATGTTTTTTTGTACCCTTCCCCAGATCTGTGCCTCGACACAATCCTGTCTCAGAGCTCTATGTGCAATTCCTTCAACCTCATGGCTTGGTTTTTGCTCTGACATGCACTGTCAACTGTGGGACCTTTATATAGACAGGTGTGTGCCTTTCCAAATCGTCTCCAATCAATTTAAATTAACACACGTGGACTCCAATCAAGTTGTAGAAATATCTCAAGGATGATCAATGGAAACAGGAGCTCAATTTTGAGACTCATAGCAAGGGGTCTGAATACTTATCTAAATATGGTATTTCTGTTTTTTATACATTTGCAAACATTTCTAAAAACTGTTTTTCGCATTTGTCATTATGGGGTATTGCGGTTACCATGGCTATGCCCCCATAGGATGACAATTCCTCCATCCACAGGGCACGAGTGGTCACTGAATGGTTTGATGGGGATGACAACGATGTAAAGCATATGCCATGGCTGTCTCAGTCACCAACTCTCAACCTAATTGAACACATGGGAGATTCTGGAGCAGCGCCTGACGCAACATTTTTGCCATTGCTTCCCTCACATAAGCTCGGCTTCACCAATTTACTGCATATTCTTGGGTAATTTAAGGAAACCACACTGACAATACTCACCCAGTTTCTCCATGATTAATGCTGTGCATCAATTACATTCGAATGTTGTATTTACTGAGGTCACACCAACACTATCTATGACCTGAGGATGAGGACCAACAAGCCATACATCACCAGATACATTCCAATATGTGCTGTATATAACTAGTGATCATATGATACAAATACAACCGTTGGTTTTAGAACCATACAATCAAACGAATAGCCCTTTCAGGACAACACAGCATAACAACATAAGACCATTTTAGAAATATCAACTGAGGAAGCACTCTCCCTCTGTATGTTATTGCAGGTCTAAAACCATGCATTGTTGATTGAGACATGGTAGTCACAGTCACTTCCTCAGCATAAAACTCCAGATCCTCCATCCATTCAGTCCATAATGAGGTGTTCTACTGGTCCATCAGATTGATCTTTTCACATTGACAAGTGAGATTGGAGGGGATTCACCGCCCTCTCAGTGAGTCCATTGACTCCAGTTTGTTAGTCATTGAGTCCAGTGAGTGTCAGTGGAGTCCTCTGAGACCTGTTTGTCTAAGGACTCACCTCTGAGCTGATGACAACACCTCCCTGCCAAGAAATGTCACCATGAAATGTCAGGAGCGACTATCTGAACAGAGGATAATGTCACATGCTGTCCCTGTCCTGTTGTGTTGAGCTGGAGGCCACACAGGAAACAGGGGGGAGGGGAAAGTGTAACATTCTGCTTTATAATGGCATCTCATTGTAATTGGCTGTCTGCCTTCCTGGCCAATGGTAGTCATTGGTCTTGATGGAAGCCTCATCAGACTGTATGATAAGGGAGCGGTTGTCCATGTTCTTTTCCCAGTCACTGTCAGTGGGACAGGTGTGGTCTTCACTGCCAAGGAAAACAAAGAGAGGGTACATAGCTCGGATAGTGCATTCAACACCTTCATGATTATAAAATGGAATCTGTCCCAGTTTCCAGTCATTATTTATATTATCTGTAGTATACAGACTAACCACGGTTATGTGTTGTGAGTTACCTGTGTTGTGCGTCCATGGCCATAGAGGTGTCCTCGTAGATTTTCAGCATGGTTTCTGTGCGGTCATCATGAAGCTCTTTGGGCTCCTGAAATCTGGTTTGACCAGTATTTTACTTAATTATATATTTGACATAGAATTTCTGTATTTTGTATCGATGGAGTTGTAGTTTGTAAGGGAACCGTATATCATTATTACCTTGGTTCTAGGCGCTCTTTAACCTTGGCGATAGACAGGATGTATGGTCCAATCTGTCGGGCGATGGTGGTCAGGTACAAGTTCTCCTGCTTCAGCTGCTGCAGGTCGTGGAGCTGTGCTAGAATGTGGTCGAACACAAATGCCATGTCAAAGTACAGAACAAAGCACATGTATCACATCCAAAAATGGGATTAGATCATGATGCATGTTACCAAGTCCAAATGTACATACAGTACATACAACAGATTGATGTTTAGTTAATGGGTAAACCTTACCTTCATAGATCTCCTGCTCATTAGTGACCCTCTGAAAGGTATCCTCCCAAATCTAAAGGGAAATATGGTTTACTTCCTTTAATAAGGCCAAATCATTCACAAGGCCAAGTCATTCATGTGCACAAAACATAGGATATATTAAAGGATCTATAAGCTGCTTGACCTCCTAAACATATTGCTGCTGTTCGATATGGGGCCTGTGGATGTACCTCTTCAAACAGAGCCCTCATGGTCTCCACAGAGGAGTACTGGGAGGAGATCTGTCCGTCGATGTGCAGGGAGCGGTCCAGGATCTCCCCCATGGTGTCTGTGTTGATGAGGGAGTGGTGTTTGGTCAGGTCCCTGTGTAGCTCCTGTACCTGGTCCTTCATGTTCTGGATCTCAGTCTGGAGGGTCTGAGTCAAACACACAGATGAATGTATGCACGCACGCACCAACACTGTCACAGACACCCTATCACAAGTGAAGTGGCCAAGTCCCTCTACCCGTAGTTGTTGTCATTGTGGTCATGTCACTCACCCTGTAACTGTTCTCATAGTTGCGGCAGTGCTCAGTAAAGGGTGTGTCGCCCCCCTCTGCCAGGAGGACCTTGGTGCAGATGTAGCGGTGGGAGGTAGACTTTCTCCCCGTGGTCGAGCCCAGGGGCATGTCACTGAGGGACGGGGAGCGGCACGACATGGAGAAGGGGGAATGGAGCCTGAGGGAGGGGAGATAAAACCACAGGGCATCATTCATCGGGAAGCCGCGTCCTAAGTAACAGTTATTTATTTAAGGCTCTAAATATATATCAGAGAGTACGTTTTACAGCCTATCTATCCCATTTTATATAAATATACTGTCCCTCATGTTCAATATTGTATTCAGGAGTTCTCACTGCCAATGTTCCAGAGAGAGTGATTCATAGTTGAAGCGTGCACCTCAAAACCATAACTCAACACAGGCTATTCCAATAATGGCATTCTGAAGACCATGTTTACAACTAACAATGTAAAACATTTGCTTGCCCGAGTTCCAGTTCAGAAAATTACTTTGCTATAACATTTTGAACAATAGAACCATTGCTTCATATACTGTATTTGCAACAAATGGAAATGCTAAATATTGTAGACTGTGCTTTTGAGACCCGGCTGAACTGGAAACATAAAATTCTCCCGTCTCCAGTGAGCTTTAAGACAAAGAGATAACCAGGACAGACAGACAGACGGGCCCTGACCTGGCTTTTCCTCACTCCTTACCACCACCACTACCACTGGAGTAATAGATAGCTATTCATGTAATACTGTAGACCACTTTAACACACTTAATATTACAATTTTAACCAAACATTTGTCATAGTTTACAATTGTCCACGAATGAGGGAGGGCTATGTATCATACCAATGAAACACGGAATAAACTCTGGAATATATAACAGGTGGAAATATCATTAGCCAGTTGGTAAAGACAGATATTCTATAATTACGGAAAAGTTTATCAGCACACAACTGGGGAAGACATGTAGCTTACCTGAGCCCTGGAATGCTTTCAGTCCTGATTTCTTGCTTGGCACATGCCCTGATACAGCAGTAGAACTATCCCGAGAGTGAGTCTCTGATTGTTTGCTGTGAGTGTCTCTTTCTCACCCTGCCATACGCATTTAGTCCTCTGAGCATCCACTTGCTGCCCCCACCACTGATACCAATTTAAGACATTGGCAAAAGCAGTGACATCAGTGGCATGGAACAAATTGGCCCCGCCACTCCTGTGTGCCTAGCTACCAGATGAATCCTGGAGAGTTCTGTGAAATTCTGATAAAAATAGTGCCAGCCTGCTCAGTGCCTTCCCCACCCACTCCGTATCCTACATGGAGGGGGCACTGGTTGGGAGGGAGGACTGTCAGTATGTTGGGGGTTTGGGAAAAGGGGGAGTTACAGACCTGTGAACAGTTGGGAGTGATTGATGTGGAAAATTGGTCAGGGAGCGTGCGTCCCTTGTGTCTACATGGACAGGGACAGAGTCTGCATCTGAATGAGTTTGTGAGAACAAATGGGTCCATTTTGAAAACAAATGAATCTCTATGTCTGTGTCAAATACCTACAACTATAGCTTGCACCAACTAGGAACCAAGGCTCTGGAAGGGACATTTTGATTCTGTTAAAACTCTGGTAACAGCTAAACTCAGTGTAAGCTCAGTCTTTGAATATGGGTCCAGTCATCCTCACTGCATCTTATACTTTAGCCAAATACATTGACACCCCAGTATGTGTGTATTGAGAGACATACTGTCATGTGTGTCAAGGTTTGCTTGGGATCCAGACTGTGTTGTGATATCCAGACAGACACAGAGCCTTGCTGGAAAAAGCTGTTTCCTGGAACCCTGGCTTTGCGCTGGTCACTCTCGCCCAGCCCACTGTTATCACCCGTATTTCTGGCACGGAAAGGACGGAACTAGCGCCCGCTATAACAGGAAGACCGCCACCAAAAAGGTGAGTTACGTAGCCTAAACATGTCTGTGCCCAGAGCTTACAGGCAGACAGGATAAGTGACATAGTGGGGCTCATAATGGAGTCTCCTTCCCTCTCTCTGTGGTTATCATCATCTGCCAGTTGTGCTTCCAAGAATTGTTTATATTATATCTCATGTTTCAAGGAGATCATCTCATATTTTATATGTGCAAACATTTGGGTCCAGAGATTTGGTCTCGTTAAAAAGCCCCACTTGTACACTGAAAGACAGAGATTAGGGAAGAATATTTTTGAACAAGAGTTAAAGGCCAAGCAGACTCACAGGGCTGCAATACTAGTTACTCCGGTAATGGAGGCTGGGCGGCGCTGTCCCAGCAGCAGGAGGGGCTCCAGACAGCGAGCAAACTCAACCCTGTAGCCTGTGTTAATCTGAGTGGAGAGAGAGATCATCTGGGTCAGAGCTTGGCTAGCACTTTTCTTTGAAGGAAGAGACAACACATTTACTGTGTGTATAGTATTAAATGCACATTTTACATGACACCCTTACAAAAAAAGATTTCAGTCAGTGTGCAGTATAACTGCAGTATGTTACAAATACTGCGTCCAAAATAACTCAGTTTTTTTACTGCAGTATAACTGCAGTTACAGTGCAGTTAAACTGCAGTACACTGCAGTTATTCTGCAATTGCTGCATCCAAAATATCACAGTCGACTGCAGTTACTGCACTTTGCAGTTTCAAAACAGCAATATTGTTTTGTAAGGGCAGTGTGGATTGAAGTCACATTGTCTTTTAAGAACAGAGTAGACAAGCCACACTCACTTTGCTGCTTTGCACTGGTCGCAGTTGATGAGGGAGCTTCACAATCCTCCTCAGCCTTTCCATTAGTTGCTGTGGAGGAAAGAGCCACGATGTTTGATGCAAACCTCTGGTTAATTTAGCCATTCTATCTTTGATTCTCTTCAGAATATAAAGTGCCAGTACTCACATATCCCATGTCCAGAAACTCAAACTTGTTGGCTGAGCTGAGAAAGGCTGAGCAGGTGACCAGGTGAACCTTGGAGAGGGCATCAGAGAGGGTCAGAGGTCAACCACACTGGAGGGCTTGTGAATAATAAACTGTTCAGGTAATAATGGCCAAACTATACCACTGTCAAATGTATTTATGGGTATCAACTAGGTAACAACTGGTTATTGGCCTACACTGTTAATTACAGGCCTGGGGATATAGAGATATGATGATCTGACCTGCAGGGTTGGCAGGAGGGCAGCAAGGTGTGAGAGCTGCTCCTTTAGCGCCTTCTCCTTTTCTTCATGTTGGCTACAAACACACACAACATTTCCACTACACGTTTATCCCCTCGATGCAGAGGGTTATGCAATACAGAAACAAATACTTCATGTATCCAGGTCCTTATCTATGTTCTGCTCTCCGTAACAAACACATACACACTGACAGACACTGAAACGGAAACACACAGCCTGCCATAAATAGCTTTTAACTCCCTTCTGGGAATCCAGACAGTCACTGGGCCGCTTCCAGGTAGCGAGCCGAGAAAGATGGTGGACATGGAGCCCAAAAATCTCAATGAAGATCTTTACACAATGCAACCTGATACACTCTCTACTATACAGACTTCAGAGGCAGTAATGCTGCAGTCCAGTGGCCCCCAGGATCTAGCTTCCTGCTCCACTGGTTGTGATGGACTGCTACCAGAGAGTAAATATCAATACCAGAGGTTATCTACACATTTTCATTGATTAAATGTAACCATGAACTGCAGCTGTGGACATGGAACGATGAGTAGTTGTGTTGAAGCAGTCCTTACTATGTTTGCCTAGTCATTCTTGTTTGAATTGTTTACTGTGAAGTCTATCTCATGGGGCCAAATAGAAACTAGCCTACACCAGGGTGTAACATATAATCGCTGCAATACATTCGTATTGGTAAATGAGATTTGCTAACTATGTACAAACTGTACAATGCAAAGCACATTGAGACCTAGGGAAAATCGCTAAATACAATCCATGCCAATCAGATTGTCTATCCATAGTTATGTTATCAAAGCAACAGTTTCATAGCAAAGTAATGCAGTACCTTTGAGCCGCTCGCAACAGAATTTTCTTCCTCTCAGCCAGTCTTTCCTGTCAGATGAGAGCAGAGAAAAAGTTAACCACAAGGAAAATGGATATGAAAACGTCTGCTAGTAGTCGGTCTACTGTGAAAAAGACTGTTGGCCTTGTTTGCCACCCTCCATTTTTGAAAATAACTGTCTGAGGATTTAACTTCTGATTCATTTCCTCTAAAATGTAATTTTGTGGTACACATTGTCTTGTAATTGTACCAGTATGGGTTTGGTCCATTCATGGAGTTTTTGTTGAGAGCTGAAGACCCTTGCAATCTTTTAACAAAAAGAGCAAGAGAGTCACCCAGTGGTGAGGCACCATCATAGCATCTTCAAGGTTATATATTCCATGTGAAGGGCATATCACATATTCATTCAAATGTGGAATCATATTTATTGTGTTGCACTTAGATAGTTAAACTTCACAATGCTTATTTAATACATTCAAATCTCAATAACAACATAATATATTTTTTTTCAGGTGACCTGAAAAGAGTCCTGCAGAGTCCTGAAAAGAGTCCTGTAGAGTCCTGAAAAGAGTCCTGTAGAGTCCTGAAAAGAGTCCTTACCTGCATACTGGTGAAGATGTTGCAGATTGCATTCTCCTCTTCCTCCATATTGGAGCCCACCGCCCCTATCATGGCCCTCAGCATGATAATAGCCTCACGGGCCGATGTCTGCAGCTCCTTCACTGCCTACAGAGAAAGCAAGGCTCACACATGGTCATGGTATATATTCTCACTCACCTGTAGCTAAACTACACACATGATCATATGCTTTATCTCAAACTCAAGACCCACCCGGTACCTTTTCAAAATCGACAACATAAGCATCCTATATTATGTCAAGTAAAATACAGCATGGAAACAGAGTTGCAGAGGGAGATTCATACTAGGCCACGGAGTTGTGAGTGCATTAGGGGAGAGTGGAGTATGTTGAGCCACCCTTGTTAATATGTGACCATACACAAAATGTATAATTTGACCAAATATTTAGGAAGAGGTCATCATTTCATGTAGTCTAGTCTGTGAAGGAAGAAACCACATTGAAAAAGTGGTAAGCAAACTTAGGTCCCCAAAAAATGTATTTTCACTATGTCAAATGAGGTTTCATGATGCTTGTATCTAAACCAAAGTAGATCATTTAAAGATGGTTGTATACATCAGTTGGGGACTTGGGTTCTCTAAAAGCTTCAATGTGAAGTCCTAAACTTAGCATGCTGTAGCTGTGTGGGCTAATATAATGTCAGCAAAAAAAGAAACATCCCTTTTTCGGGACCCTGTCTTTCAAAGTTAATTCATAAAAATCCAATAACTTCACATATCTTCATTGTAAAGGGTTTAAACACTGTTTCCAATGCTTGTTGAATGAACCATAAACAATTAATGAACATGCACCAGTGGAATGGTCTTTAAGACACTTAACAATTTACAGGTGGTAGGCAATTAAGGTCACAGTTATGAAAACTTAGGTCACTATAAAGAAGCCTTTCTACCAACTCTGAAAAACACCAAATGAAAGATGCCCAGGGACCCTGCTCATCTGCGTGAACGTGCCTTAGGCATGCTGCAAGGAGGCATGAGGACTGCAGATGTGGCCAGGGCAATACATTCCAATGTCCGTACTGTGAGACGCCTAAGACAGCGAGACAGGGAGACAGGACCGACAGCTGATCGCCCTCGCAGTGACAGACCACGTGTAACAACACCTGCACAGGATCGGTACATCCCAACATCACACCTAAGGGACAGGTACTGCATGGCAACAACAACTGCCCGAGTTACACCATCAATGCTCAGACTGTCCGCAATAGGCTGAGAGAGGCTGGACTGAGGCTTGTAGGCCTGTTGTAAGGCAGGTCCTCACCAGACATCACCGGCAACAATGTCACCTATGGGCACAAACCCACCATTGCTGGAACAGACAGGACTGGCAAAAAATGCTCTTCACTGACGAGTCACGGTTTTGTCTCACCAGGGTTGATGGTCAGATTTGCATTTGAGCATTACACCGAGGCCTGTACTCTGGAGCGGGATTGATTTGGAGGTGGAGGGTCCGTCATGGTCTGGGGCGATGTGTCACAGCATCATCAGACTGAGCTTGTTGTCATTGCAGGCAATCTCAACGCTGTGCATTAAAGGGAAGACATCCTCCTCCCTCATGTGGTACCCTTCCTGCAAGCTCATCCTGACATGACCCTCCAGCATGGCAATGCCACCAGCCATTCTGCTTGTTCTGTGCGTGATTTCCTACAAGACAGGAATGTCAGTGTTCCTGGGACTAGAGGGCTAGGGCCATTCCCCCCCAGAAATGTCTGGGAACTTGCAGGTGCCTTGGTGGAAGAGTGGGGTAACATCTCACAGCAAGAACTGGCAAATCTGGTGCAGTCCATGAGGAGGAGATGCACTGCAGTACTTAAAGCACCAGACACAGAGTTTTACTTTTGATTTTGACTCCCCCCCCCCCTTTGAGGAGCATCCAGACGCTGCACTTGATGAAATTATGAAATTGCTTCTTCCAATTATTGATAAACATGCACCTGTTAAGAAACTGACTGTTAGAACTGTTAAGGCTCCATGGATTGATGAGGAATTGAAAAACTGTTTGGTTGAAAGAGATGGGGCAAAAGGAGTGACTAATACGTCTGGCTGCACATCTGACTGGCTGACTTACTGCAAAATGTGACTAAACTCAACAAAAAGAAGAAGACATTTTATTATGAAGGTAAGATCAATGATATAAACAATGATGAAAAAAACTTGAGTAAATAAAATTATGGGCAGAAAGACAAATTCAACTCCATCTTTCATCCAATCAGATTGCTTATTCATGACAAAAACATTTGATGTTGCAATTTTTTAAAGGATTATTTAATTGGAAAAGTGGGCAAACTTAGGCAAGAAATGACCACGACAAACAGTGAGCAATTGTATTCATGCATAAAAAACTATTAATGAAAGAAAAGCAGTGCATGTATGAATTTTGTAAAGTTAGTGTGGGAGAGGTGGGAAAATTATTGTTAACGATCAACAATGACAAACCTCCTGGCATTGACAATTTAGATGGAAAGCTACTGAGGATGGTGGCTGACTCTATAGCCATTCCTATCTGTCATATTTTTAATCTGAGCATTAAGGAAAGTCTTTGTCCTCAGGTCTGGACGGAAGCCAAAGTAATTCCGCTACCCAACAGTGGTAAAGCGGCCTTTACTGGTTCTAACAGCAAACCTATAAGCTTGCTGCCAGCTCTTAGCAAACTGTTTGGAAAAAATTGTGTTTGACCAAATACAATGATATTATTCTGTAAACAAATTAACAACAGACTTTCAGCATGCTTATAGAGAAGGGCACTCAACATGTACTGCACTGACACAAATGACTGATGATTGGTTAAAGGAATTGATAATAAGAAGATTATGGGAGCTGTACTGTTAGATTTCAGTGCAGCCTTTGATATCATTGACCATAACCTGTTGTTGAAAAAACTTAAGTGCTATGACTTTCAACCGCTGCCATATTGTGGATTCCGAGCTGTCTATCTAATATAACTCAAAGGGTTTTCTTTAATGGAAGCTTCTCTAATGTCAAACATGTAAAGTGTGGTGTACCGCAGGGCAGCTTTCTAGGCCCTCTACTCTTTTCTATTTTTACCAATGACCTGCCACTGGCATTAAACAAAGCATGTTTGTCCATATATGCTGATGATTCAACCATATACGCATCAGCAACCACAACTAATGAAGACACTGAAACCCTTAACAAAGTGTTGCAGTCTGTTTTGGAATGGGTGGCCACTAATAAACTGGTCCTGAATATCTCTAAAACTAAGAGCATTGTATTTGGAACAAATCATTCCTTAAGTGCTAGACCTCAGCTGAATCTGGTAATGAATGGTGTGGCTGTTGAACAAGTTGAGGAGACTAAATTACTTGGCGTTACCTTACATTGTAAACTGTCACGGTCAAAAAATATAGATTCAATGGTTGCAAAGATGGTAATAAAGAGATGCTCTGCTTTTTTGATATCACACTCCAAAAAAGTTCTGCAGGCTCTCGTTTAGTCTAATCTTGATTATTGTCCAGTCATGTGGTTCAGTGCGGCAAGGAAAGACCTAGTTAATAAGCTGCAGCTGGCCCAGAACAGAGCGGCACATTTTGCTCTTAATTGTAATCTGATATAAAGCTGATATAAATACTATGCATGCCAGTCTCTCTTGGCTAAGAGTTGAGGAGAGACTGACTGCATCACTTCTTCTTTTTATAAGAAATATTAATGTGTTGGAAATCCCAAATCGTTTGCATAGTCAACTTACACACAGCTCTGACACACACTTATCCCACCAGACATGCCACCAGGGGTCTTTTCATAGTCCCCAAATCCAGAATAAATCAAGAAAATGTACAGTATTATATAGAGCCCTTATTGCATGAAACTTTCTTCCATCTCATATTGCTAAAATAAACAGTAAACTTGGTTTCAAAAAACAGATAAAGCAACACATCGCAGCACAACGCCTCTTCCTTAGTTGACCTGGATAGTTTGTGTGTATACATTGATATGTAGGCTACGTGTGCCTTTTTAAAAATGTATTTAGTTCTGTCCTTGAGCTGTTGTTATCTAATGATGTTCTGTATTATGTCATTCTGTATTATGTTTCATGTTTTGTGTGGACCCCAGGAAGAGTAGCTGCTGCTTTTGCAACAGCTAATGGGGATCCTAAGAAAATACCAACGTGGCCATCGTCATAGGATGCCGCCTTTCCAACAAGTCAGTTCGTCAGATTTCTGCCCTGCTAATCTGGGTTTGGCGGATGCCAGGAGAAACGCTACCTGCCCTAATGCACAGTGCCAACTGTAAAGTTTGGTGGAGGAAGAATAATAGTCTGGGACTGTTTTTCATGGTTTGGGCTAGGCGCCTGAGTTCCAGTGAAGGGAAATCTTAACACTAGAGCATACAATGGCATTCTAGGCTATTCACTGCTTCCAACTTTGCGGCAAAAGTTTGGGGAAGGCCCTTTCCTGTTTCAGAATGACAATGCCCCTATGCACAAAGCGAGGTCCATACAGAGATGGTTTGTCGAAGTTGATGTGGAAGAACTTGACTGGCCTGCACAGAGCCCTGACCTCAATCGCATCAAACACCTTTGGGGTGAATGTAAGGTAGACTATGAGCCAGGCCTAATCGCCCAACATCAGTGTCCAACATCCGTGCCCGACCTCACTAATACTCTTGTGGCTGAATGGAAGCAAGTCCCCGCAGGAATGTTCCAACATTTAGTGGAAGCCTTCCTAGAAGAGTGGAGGCAGTTATAGCAGCAAAGGGTGGACCAACTCCATATTACTGCCCATGATTTTGGAATGAGATGTTCGACGAGCAGGTGTCCACATCCTTTTGGTCATGTAGTGTATCTTTGTTAGAAATAATACTGATGCTGAATGTAAAAAATGGCTCAATTTCTCCCTTACAGTGGAAAACTGTGATTTTCAGAGGTAGTGACTGTGACATATCAATGTAATCCCAGCTAGCGCACATTTGTCCTTGGAAGTTGTGGGAATGTATCTTTTTGGTTTTACACTGGTTATGGGAACAAAGCAATATGATTCCTGACATACTATAGTAGTTACAATTTTGCATGTTCTAGTAACATTTATTTGTAGGTTGCAGGGAGGTTGTGAGAACATTTTACTCTGGTTCCTTGAAGGTTTTCATGAGAGGTTTTATTAACACTGAGAACGGAAATTATAGGTTATTTCAAGGTTTTTGAATAATTTTCTTAAAACTTTCAATAAGACATTCAATAACATTGCTAACTTACTTTCAGTTAACTTGTTTGAACATATGGAATATAATTTCCTTTGGCATTAATCATGCAAACACATTTTATTTTGACATGGGATCAATGAGCTTCGAACATATAATCTTCTATTCTCTATCCATTGAATTAGTCCAAAGTGCCACCAGAATGGTACTAGCATACTGTATTTTTTACCACAGCTGTTCATTTCAGTCTATCCAAATAGACCCAATTTCAAAGGAAACAAGCACTCATTAAGATCAGGTGTGGTCAATTAATGACTGCGGCCAACACACATGAAACACTTAAGATTGTTTTTATGGAACATTCTCTTCACGTTCTCAGAATGGAATGTATGTTTTTAAAGAGTAACTCTCACCCCTAATTTCAGCCTTTGCCCAATACCTTTAAATAAAATAAAAAATGCATTCTGGTGAGAAGTTGTGGGTGGGGGAAATTGCTTATAAATATTCATTTTGGGGGTGGGTAAACCTTGTTGTACCTGATTCCAACACTTTATCACTAAAGCATACTTACCAAAAGTCCACTGTTACGCTCTGAAAATACAATTATGTGCATTGCATACAAATACGGCTCTGGACAGTTAGCTCACAGTGGCACAACGCCGAGTTTCTGACATCTATTGCCACTTGCGGTGTAAATTTGAATACCCCATGGGGGCAAATTCTTTAAAAAAAAATGTGGGCTGACATTTATTGCGGTATTGTGTTGGGAAGAAAAGTGCAATCATCACCTTGCAAATGAAGGATTAGGGGCTCAATTCAATCCAACCCTCATTTACGAAATAACTATTTTTCCAGTTGTCAAAGTAACTCACAGACTGGTCTTGGGAACTGCATAAAAACCTACAACTACTATAGTACCAGGGCGACCCCTCTCACAGGTATGCTTTCACTTTTCAGAATTAGAAGTGTGTGGGCATGGGATGAATATTGTAAATTACATTATTTAAAATTAAAAAAAGACAACTGCTCCATGTGGGATTAGAACTCATAACGACTAAATATGAGCCAACTGTTTTAGCAGACTACGCCACCAATCAGACATGGTAGTGAAAATATACAAATAATTGACAAGAATACCATTGTCCTCTATTTCTTGTTTTGATCGATGTAGCTATGAATATAAACATAGAATTCTGATAGCCTACATGTTTTGTTTTTCTTTGTAAAAGCACATAGATGTGTATGAAAAGATAAGCAAAAATTGTCAAAAATGTAAACGTGTCTTACTGCCTTTTGAATTTTGTGTAATGTCAGTAGTCAGGTCAAGGAAGCATCATGCAAAATATATTGGCAAACTCCACTGAGAGTACCAATACCATTGCCAAATAAGGCGCGCTGTCACCTGCTTTTTTAGTAAGCCTTGAGGTGGTACTACCCAGTACATCTAGAAGGGAGCGGATTTCATACAGAAGCCCTCTCTTGAGATAACGTAGAGGTACCTTCTCAAGGTGCCTCTGCATCACGATTTCAATGGTAGAGTTGAACCACTATAGGGGCAAAAACAGCTAGCTTTACTACTAATAGACCAAATAAATATATACAAACTGTCAAAATTAAGACCAGAATTGACGTGTTTCTAATAACTAATCTTAAAACATCTGGTTTTCGATGTAAAAAAAAAAAATCATGAAAGTTACTCTTTTTAAATAACATTCTTAGAACTCTGAATGTTACTAAAGTTTTCTTGATGTTTTTCTTGAACTTTTCTTCAGAACAATTTGAGAACATTAGCTTGAATAGAACCATGAGGAAACCTGTAGGAAACATTATGCTGAAGTACTGGAATTCCCACAGAAGAACTGAACAATTTGAGAACATTCCCAATGTCAAACCAGTTTGAGAACGTTCCAAGAGCATTACCAAAATTGAAAGACCATGTTTGTACTTTTAGGAAAAGTTCTTTTAAAGTAATGAAATTCTAAGAAAATAATGTTTTTTTTGTCAAATTCCTTAAATGTGCTGAGAATGTTCCAAAACCAAGCAACTACCCTGCACCATTCCCAGAAAGTTGTGGAAGGTTGTATGCAAAATAACCATAGGACAACCACGCTCTCACCAAGCTCTAAGAAACATGTAGTTCTCAGAATGTACACAGGCATTGAGCATGTTGCTCTACAAAGGAGAGTAGGTAATATCGAAATCCTACTACTACTACTATGGAGGAATGCCTACTGGATATCCTGTTTAAAAACATTGACATCTAGTGGTCTGAATATTGACTTTGATTTCAGCAGTGGTGTGAAATGTACACAGTTGTGATACTTGAGTAAAGTATAGATACCTTAGTAGAAAGTTACTCAGCCAGTAAGATACTACTTGAGTAAAAGTCTAAAAGTATTTGAATTTCAATATACTTAAGTATAGGAAATAAATGGAATTGCTAAAATAAACTAAAGTATCAAAAGTAAAAGTTTAAATAATTTCAAATTTCTTATATTAAGTAAAGCAGATGACATTTTCTTGTTATATATACTTAAGTCTGGCACTGCAGGATTTGAGTCCTTGGCGGCGTAGTGTGTTACTGATGGTAGGCTTTGTTACTTTGCTCCCAGCTCTCTGCAGGTCATTCACTAGGTCCCCCCGTGTGGTTCTGGGATTTTTGCTCACCGTTCTTGTGATCATTTTGACCCCGCGGGGTGAGATCTTGCGTGGAGCCCCAGATCGAGGGAGATTATCAGTGGTCTTTTATGTCTTCCATTTCCTAATATTTGCTCCCACAGTTGATTGCTTCAAGCCAAGCTGTTACCTATTCCAGATTCAGTCTTCCCAGCCTGGTGCAGGTCTACAATTTTGTTTCTGGTGTCCTTTGACAGCTCTTTGGTCTTGGCCATAGTGGAGTTTGGAGTGTGACTGTTTGAGGTTGTGGACAGGTGTCTTTTATACTGATAACAAGTTCAAACAGGTGCCATTAATACAGGTAACGAGTGGAGGACAGAGGAGCCTCTTAAAGAGGAAGTTACAGGTCTGTGAGAGCCAGAAATCTTGCTTGTTTGTAGGTGACCAAATACTTATTTTCCACCATAATTTGCAAATAAATGTATTAAAAATGCTACAATGTGATTTTCTGGATTTTTTTCCCCCTCATTTTCTCTGTCATAGTTGAAATGTATCTATGATGAAAATTACAGGCCTCTCTCATCTTTTTAAGTGGGAGAACGTGCACAATTAGTGGCTGACTAAATACTTTTTTGCCCCACTGTATATGTGAAATTCAATGAAACAATCATGTATGTTGATGATAATCTTATGCTAATGATAACAATAGCCAAATATATTCAATATGCTTCAAACTAATGTCTTTTAACAGTTTCACAAAATTAATTTGAATTAACCTGACAATTATGACACACCCCTCACTATTGTAATTGGTTGCACTAATTGCACTGTTTTGTCTACATAACCTGGTTCAAGCATTCATGACATCACCCTGAAGAAGTGATGTCGAAACATTGGTGGTTTACCCAATACATACCTGGAGTTTATACATGGAGTGTGCAACTCTCTTTGTTTTTCTAGCTGGGATAACACACAATGTATCTAGAGAACAAAAGTCACAATTCACCTACCAGCACTGCCTGGTCTAGTATCTCACAGCCTTGCATGTATGCTGTCTCAATATCAATGCAGTGTATCCGGCTCTCTCTGTGGAATTTAGCAGAAACATCAATTAGCTTTACTCACAGTGTTCCTGTCTGAATTTGTGGCGTCGCTGTAGTAGGAGCTTCACTCACACTTGCATGTCTCTGAAACACTTGATGCAGAGCATCGACTTCTTCTCTGTGGAGAACATGATGTAGGACTCATCGTGGAGAGCTGTGGAGACAAACATTATGTTAGACCATCACATCACTGTTTCCTTACAATAAAATAATCATCCCATGAACATGTTGACAATTGTGTCAATAGATTAGGCAACCCTTAATTACACATTCACTTGATGAAGGTTATTCTACATGTAGCTAATGATGTTATTATTACACATTCTCATGTTCCACTATATAACTAATGTTTTGTAATTACACATTTGAAAGTCACCTGTGAATTACCATGTTAATAACTCAAACCAAAATCTGATCTTGGTACATGTAACTACAAGGTTCCACTGCCATTGAATCCACATGCAATACCAGGGTTGATAAATAGGCTAGGACCTGGTAACAACAATTGTAACAAGGCACATTAACTACTGGCCATTTTCAATTAGTTTATTTTTATGTTATGACCTGGCACAAAGGCTATACTGAATCAATTGTAATGCAAGAACATTGTAGGATATACATAGGATATACTTGTAGTTATCATGTACCTACCCAGGAGCAAGCAACTGAATGTAAAGTGTAGCCCAGTAGGGTATAATCTTTATAGTTACTATGCAGTTACAATGTAATAACCTTTGCAGACAATAGACTAACCAGGATAAATTAGGAGGCAGGAGAACATTAGGATGAACCCTTTTACAATGTAACGATCTTTAACAACCAACTCTGTCATTACATTGTTGTTACAAGGGATATGCATGTATTTACAATGCACATACCCAGGAGCAAGCAACTTAATGTAAAGTGCAAGTACACCGTTCTTTCTCAAAGATTGTTACATTGTGCAATGTAACTAAAAGTGTTATACCTAATGTTATCATGTCTCTTAATTTCTCCTGGTTAGCTTAGTAAAATCTATGTTGTTAACAGTTATTACTGTTTTAGTTACACAGTAGTAGGGGAAACTTAATGTAAAGTGTTACCATAGGTTATTATTAGATAACAATGTAATTATAGCTAGAAGCCGCTGAGCTCTTGTTGTAGTGTGAACATAATACAGGTGGTACTCACAGCACATCCGGTGGCACACTTTGGTGCGTTTGGCCAGGAACACAATCTCATGGTGGGAGAACATCTTGGCCTTGTGTGTGGAATCCCTGCAAGCTCCACACAGGGGCTGGCTACACGTGTTACAGTAGTACATTGGCCCTGTATCCTACACACACACACAATATGATCCATGATAATAAATGCTCTCTATTAAGATCTATAGCATGGTTTGTTAGAGTTATTTATGTTGTGAGGTACCTGTTTGTTGCTCTGCTGGTCACAGTTGGCACACTGGACTGTCTCTTCACAGTCATCAGTAGAGTTATCAACTAGGAACTTCAGCAGACGGTCCTCTGGTGGGAGTGCATTCATTCCTTTTACAACTGATGGGTATCTGTGACATAGATGGATCCAGCAACAAAAGCACAGTAAAAATGTTTCATGCAGTGCTTCATTCAAATTTTTATTTCTCACTACACTGATCATAAAAGAGTAGTGAGTTGCATTCCCAAGGCTCTCCAGCAGATGGTGCAACATATCTAATCGCAGAAGCTTTGCTAACATATTCTGAATTCAGTACTGGCAGTAGTTTTTTACTACAGGTAAAACACATGGCATGTCATAAACATGTCAAACAATAATTCATTTTAGAGTTTAAGTATGCAACCTCTAACATTGACCTGGTTCTACCAGATCAGAGGCAGTAGGATTCTCTTCCCCCCTCTGCCAATGTTTATCTAGTTTGCATAGCAACAGGGTCTATTGTGTGCTACTAATAGCAGTGTAGCAAATTCCCGAGATACATGGTTCTTGAGTGAGTGGATGGCAGTGGTGTAAAGTGCTTAAGTAAAATGACTTTTCTGGGGCATCTGTACTTTACTTTACGATTAATATTTTTCCAACTTTTACTTCACTACATTCTTAAAGAAAATTATGTACATTTTACTCCATACATTTTCCCTCACACCCAAAAGTACTCATTACATTTTTAATGCTTAGCTGGACAGGAAAATGATCTAATTCACACATCTATCAAGAGAAGCAGTATTACACGGGTGACCCGGGATGTTCTCTTGATAGGTGTGTGAATTAGATCATTTTCCTGTCCAGCTAAGCATTAAAAATGTAATGAGTACTTTTGGGTGTGAGGGAAAATGTATGGAGTAAAAAAGTACATCATTTTCTTTAAAAATGTAGTGAAGTAAAAGTTGTCAAAAATATTAATAGTAAAGTACAGATGCCCAAAAAAAGTCATTTTACTTAAGCACTTTACACCACTGCCATTCACTCACTCAAGAACCATGTAATCTCGGGAATTTGCTACACTCCTATTAGTAGCACACAATAGACCCTGTTGCTATGCAAACTAGATAAACATTGGCGAGGAGAGAAGAGAATCCTACTGCCTCTGATTTCACGGACTCACTAAACACATGCTTCGTTTGTAAATGATGTCAGAGAGTTGGAGCGTGCCCCTGGCTATCCATAAATTAAATAAAAATAGGGAAAGTGGCCATTTGTTTTGCTTAATATAAGGAATTTTAAATGATTTATGCTTAAGTATATTTTTTAGCAATTACATTTACTTTTGATACTTAGGTATATTTAAAACCAAATACTTCTAGACTTTTACTCAAGTAGCATTTTACTGTGTGACTAACTTTTACTTGAGTAATTTACTATTAATGTATCTTTACTTTTACTCAAGTATGACAATTGGATAGTTTTCCCACCACTGACGGTTGGTAGTACTGATGAAAATAGCAACAAACAGCACTTCCGTATTGCCCATGCACAGGCCACAGGGCCAGGGGGACCTGCAGGGAGAGAGTGTGCCCACTGGGTTATCTCCCCTCGGAACACACTTCACTCTAGTAGCCTACTACACAATGGTCCCTCCATAGATCCATCTGCTCACTCCTGCAAGCTCTTCAATACCTAGAATGAGAGGAACTCTGGTATAAATTATGCCTGGTCGAGAGCCACATGGAGCCAATTTTAAATAGGGAAACCATCCCATAGCAGTCGTACTCATACCAACTATGTTTTATTTAACTTATCATCTTGCATGATCGGATGGGATCCAGTGTTTGGTTTCATCCCAGATATGTAATCACAGAACACACAAGGAGACCTTGGGTTCTGGGGGGACAATGCAACTACAGAACAAAGCAGCAACCATAGCAGTTGTGGGCTTGGGCAGGCAGGGCAACAAAGCCCCTCTGGACCACTAGAGATCTACAGGGACAGATTTAGCTGTAGGCTTTGATACTATCAGAACCCGCAGAAGTGATAATCTTACAGCTAGTTGTAAGATTATTTTACAGTCTGATGACCTGCGGTCATCCCCTTTCTCCCCTACAAATAAAATCCAACATGTTTCAAAATTACCCAATGTCAGAGGAACGATTTGGACAGAAATGATTTTCACTGTTTGTTTGGGAGTTGGGGAGTTGATCAGGGGACCTCAGGATGTATTCAGGAAATGGACTGAAATGACTGATCATGTCAGCTGCATACTGTCCCACTGTGCACGGATGACAATTCAACATCTACTCCACATTGTTTCAATGTAATTTCATTGAAATTACTTGGAAACAACATTGATTCAACCAGTGTGTGCACATTGGGGTATCTGTACAAAGCAGTGTATCAGTTTTGCTGTAACATCATCCCCAATGTATTACTCATCACTACTTGATCCAGTGATCTAAATGGGGTTGCCACCACTTTTCTTTGTATCTGCTTGTGTTTTTGGGTTTGAAGATAATCAAAGATAAGTGATAAGTTCATATGCTGAAAACTCTCTTTAGTGATAGAAAAGGCCCAATCTAAGATCAGTTTTATTTCCAGTATAATCTTTTTCCTGGAGAAGTTTTGTTCCACATAGCCATGTGCTCTTTGATCAGTGAGAGCTAATCTAATCAAGAGAGCCTTTAGGTAATACTGTTGGCCATGACTCATTCTCCAGTAGGGGATAACATGGATTGGGCACTGTGAGGTCACATTTAATTGCCCTGAGCTCCCGGATCCATTGCCAAGATGCCTGTGTAGGTTTTGTTGTAGTGTGACTGCATGGTGGCCTTAACATGGGGCTAACTCAGAGCCAGGGCTGACCCTGCAGCTGTCCCAGCCGCTCAAACCATCCTGCCCTGGTCGGGCTAGACCAGGTCACTCTGAGCCATAGTCCTTAGCAGACTGCTTGACTGTCATCCACTAAGGCTGGTATTGATTGTAAGGATAGGCTGTCATGTTCTCCATTCATGTGTAGATCAGAGTTGGCTGTGCAGTATGTATGCTCTAAGCGCCCTGTAGAACTGGAGAGTTACACAGATTCTTAAGGGGATTCCTCCTATTTCATAGCCAAGACAGAGATGCAATGCCTCATGCTCAAACCCAATGTTTAAACAAGTAACAAGTAACTATAGGTCACCACAAAGATACAGATGTGGTTGGGGGCATTTAGTTAGTCTTGGACTAACAATAGTGTCAAATCAAATGCACAGCTTGTGTGTTCAGAAAGCTTCTTTCAGTAAGTTAAGTTCAGTCCCTTACCCGCAGAGGGGGCAGTTGAGACGACTTTCATTGGCTCTGCCTTGTAGGCAGCGCGCACAGAAGATGTGGTAACAGTCTAAGAGGCATGGGTGCTGGTACTGCTCATGGCACAGGTGACAAAGCAGGGGATGGACATTGGAACAGTCCACTCCACACAGATTATCCAAAGGAGAGAGGACACCCCCTGCCATCTACAGAGAGAGTGTAGTGACAGTGAATCCCTTAGGATTAGCCTCTTTTTCTTTCTTTTTTTTAAAACTAAACTGACATTTAAAATCAGCCACGATGTAAGTAGGACAACATGTTTGACTTCACATATAGAGTTTGAGATCATATAAATAATTTTTCAAATGGAATAATGTGATGCAGGACTAGCCTGGGTACCAGTCACTTTCTGCTAACATTCCACTCCTTGTACCCCGTGTCAATGCCAATGACTCGGAGTACAAGAAGTGGAACTTGAACATTAGCATTACCCCACTGGTACCCAGGCTAATGCAGTACATAATACTCCCATACCTTTAGTCTAATTTAGTTGGAACAGTTAGGTTAGAGATAACTTCCCTCTTTCACTTACCTTGCCAGCCATGGTAGAAGTCCTCAGTGCTGTGCTGAAAAAACACACATGATGTGACATGAAAGTTCTATTGTTTTGTCATATTAGTACTTCTATTGTAGCCTACTGCTCTATATGTCTAACCAAACACAAGGCATCCCCAACACAAGAGCTCACTGTAAAAGTGTAGTGGATGGAGTCTGTTCCTACATATGGACAGCACGGAGCGCTACTGTCTTACCTTTCAGCGGTACTATCAACTACCCCCAGCAGGAATGACAGCAATGCAGAAACTCTTCTGGAGTGGCCTGGTTGAGCCCTGACGCCAGGCAGCTGACTGCTCCCCTAGCCAGCAGCCATTCTGCTCACAGAGTGGGGGACTGGGGATGGGCCAACGGTGCAACCATACTGTCACAGATGACAAAAGGGAAATCAGATATTGTTGCCATGTCAGCAGGGGAAAAATCCCCCCAATATAGAATATTCTCCCCTTAGTTAACCAGGAATAAGGGATTGAATGGGTATAACCACCAACACCTATGCTGCAGTCTCAGAAATATTGAAATGAGGGCAGGCTTTTTGACTCAATTGTAGAGAGAAGCTATTTTCTTTTGGGCAACAACAGGATTTAGAGTATACATGTAGCCTACATATGCCTGTTGAAGTTATACTAATTGTCAATAATAATTGTTGAATTGGACTACCCTCAAAATGGTCTGTAGCCGAAGTGTAGAACAATTATTAAACTGTTTTTGCCAAAATACTTATACCTCAAACTGGGCATAGAATATCTCCTGGATTAATCTATCACAGATTCATGTATTTCATGTATTTATGTAGACCGGATATAGGATTTAGCAAACCCTGCCTCTTCCTTTCTGGACAAGAATCGCCGGCCAACATGGCTCCGATTGTGAGTACTCACGTTGAAATAGGTTGTATAGCTAAGTATATCACTTTTTGTATGTCATTTATTGTAGTTAATGTTCACGTAATAAATCCACATTGAACTGTGTTTCCAAAGAAGAATTGTAGCACCAATCGATTGCTTTGTTTACCAGTTGGGCCTGCATCCATTGAACCACGTTGTAGCAATTTAGCTATAGTAGCTAACACAGCTAGCGAGTTGGCAAATGCTAGTAGTAACCGTGAACGATGGGTGGCTAGCCAGCGGGAAATACACTAGCGAGAAGTTAGCGTGCTAATTATAGTCACATTCGTGACCGTTTTATAATATGTTTAATCAAATGTGTTACCAAATTGATATGCTAAAGTCTAGTCCCATCGTTAGTTTACACACGTCATGACCAAACATTTCCGGACCAGTTTGATAACACAAATCAATCAAGTTAGCTAATTTCAAAACAATCTAGCACGTTAGATACTAAAATGACACAGTATGGTGTCCCATTCAGTATTTTTCATGTTGAAGTTAATAACGTTAGACCCTCCGCAATGTCCTGACAGAAGAAGCAGGTCGTCAAAAAGACCAAGACGGGTGGCAAGAAGAAGAAGCAGGCCCTGAAGTTCACCCTGGACTGCACTCACCCAGTGGAGGATGGCATCATGGATGCTGCCAACTTTGTAAGTAGCGTTAGAGAAAAAAATACAATATCCTATTAAATGTCATGCTTTATTACTAGACATTTTACATATTTTTTTATTTAACCTTTATTTAATTAGGCAAGTCAGATAAGAACATTCTTATTTAAAATGATGGCCTACCAGAAGGCAAAGGGCCTCCTGCGGGGACGGGTGCTGGGATTAAAAGTAATAATATTGGACAAAACACACATCACGACAAGAGACAACGCTACATAAAGAGAGACATAAGACAGCAACACATGACACCACAACATGGTAGAAGCACAAAACATGGTACAAACATTATTAGGCACAGACAACAGCACAAAGGGCACGAAGGTAGAGACATCAATACATCACGTGAAGCAGTCACAACTGTCAGTAAGAGTGTCCATGATTGAGTCTTTGAATGAAGAGATGGAGATAAAACGGTCCAGTGAGGTTTTTTGCAGCTCGTTCCAGTCATGAGCTGCAATGTACCCAATGCCTGTCACAAATTAGCCTCTTAGTTCCAGGAGACCTATACACATGGGCAACTGTCGCTGAAGGCTACGTCCCATATCCCCGAAAGCATATTTATCAGCCCTCTCGTTGACCTATTTCTGATCAACTTTTCCAACCACCGAAGACAAAATTATAATCCGGGATGCCTTACCAGTCAGTACGGGTTATAAGATGTGTGAAAAGAAACGTTTATATCCCACTTCCTTAATACACTCTTATCTCCATAAAGGTGAGCTTCCATCTGGGACCTAGTATGGAGCGAGTGAACTTCGTAACATTTTAATTTAAATGTTTGTTTTACCATAGTTTAAACATTTTATAACCCTTACCGACTGATAAGGTATTATAGATTTGCCTTCAGTGGGGAGGAAAGTTTCTCGGAAATGGCTAAGCTATATTTTCTAGGCTTGGGCAGTATACTGTATATACGGGATAGTTTTTCAATACCATTGAAACTTGAGCTTTTCTATATGTTTTAATATTTTCAGCTATTTAACTAAATACCTGCCGTCAACTTGTGCAATGCGTTAGGAGATAAAGCAGATTGCGTTATTTCACCTGTTATATTATTTTACATTGTGAAGCTTAGTTTCCCAGCAAAGTTAAGCCAGTCACGTGTTTGTAAGTAGCACATCAGGAGAAAGCGGGAGCAGGATCATCAGAGTCCAGGGGTCGCGTTTTTATATTGAAAGTCAAGTGGGTTTTTTTTGCTTCGATTGAGTAATCAGGGACATGCAAGTATAGTTTTCCTTCACGGAAAAAACATTTGGCATAAAATAGTTTCATTTTCATCAGATGAAAATGAAATAACTGGCAACCACAAGTAAATGAGCTCACAATAAAAAAGCAAGGTCTTCTTTGCAAAAATGATGATTGGCCAGTGACTGTGACCTTAGTCTCGTGTAGCCTTATCTCCAAGTGACCTTGTCATGCCTCCTTTGGAGGTCTGTAAAATTGTGTAAGTCAACTACTCGAATGGTCTGCCAGCTTTCAGCGGATGTTACATTTAAAGACCCATACACCCACATGCCTGTAGAAGGGGTGCTGCTTGTAATGTTTGTCACTGTTTTCCGACCGGGTAGGACACATTTTGCAGAGTTGTTGCGCATGCTAGTTTGCAATGTTGCAGAAAATGGAAGAAAACCTGGAGAAAAACGTAATTCTGTTTTGTACTCAATACTTTTGTACTCCTGGCCATCCTCACGCACCTATGGCACTAATCTAATGGGCACCTTTTTAGAGATCTGCACAAGCAAGGGATTTGATTGGTTTAACATTTGAGGTGTTAATGATTTACATGGGGTTTCCACCCCATTGTAGCTACTTTCTGCCATTGAATTCAGGAGGCTTTCCGATTAGGGAAGCCTGGTTCTAGACTAGGCTACTATAACTATGTGGTTATCGTACAAAACTACCTTAATTAAAATTCACAAACTGTAAATTGCTACGAGAGTAGGCAAAATGAAAATGTTTAAAATGTAAATGATATTCAACTTATGGTTCTCATATTGACAGAATATTTGCAGCAGTATGTAGCGTTCATTACAGGTAGTATTCAGTTGGGATGGTTCCATATTTGTCCTAAAATCCACCTTTGGCCTCGTCTTCTACAGGAACAGTTCCTGCAGGAGCGCATCAAGGTCAACGGTAAAGCTGGGAACCTGGGTGGTGGCGTGGTGTCCATTGAAAGGAGCAAGAGCAAAATCTCTGTGAATTCTGAGGTGCCATTCTCCAAAAGGTATGTGAATGAAATCTTAATTTAGCTTATGAATTGTCCTTGTGATGTGGCGAGCAACATCATCTTCTATTTTATGTTGTGTTGTCTGAGGGTGGTACTTGGTTTGTGTCCACAGTTATGCATGTATTGCATTTTCACCTGTTTTTATTAGGAAGGTGGAACTGTCCTTTGCTTTCAGTTGTGTTGTGGTATTGCATTTACGAAGGCAGCAAGCAACATGGCACAAATAGTTATCTGCTCATTGCGGTTTTGCCATCGATGTTGGGCTTTGATTGGCTTTCTGTTGTCTCACCTGATGGACAGTCTGGAGATTATCCCAAGTCTAATTCATTGTTTGAAGGAGTGCTTTAAAGTGATTATTAGTGTCATAATAATGGTGATTATTATCACCATGTACCCTCTTAGACATTCATGGATTCTTAAGCACCTTCTGAAGCTATATTTGGGCCTACGTGGCAGGAAATTATGGAACACTAGCGACACCCCGCCCTTACGGGCAGTAAATAATTACCAATTAATAATTTGATTCAGTGCAATCTCCCCCCCCCACACAATGTTTTTTTTCTTTTAGCTTTTCAGTCTCTGGACATGCCATTTTATATTTTAACTTCTTAGTTAATAATATATATATATATATATATATATATATAAATAAATAAATAAATAACCCCCAGAATGCGCCGCAGGAGTAGACAGGCACTGTTCAGCTAGCTCCCCACTCACCTGGGTCACCAGAGCCAGCTCCCCAGTCACCTATCCTACCGATCCTCGACTTCGGCGATGTCATCTACAAAATTGCCTACAACACTCAGCAAACTGGATGCAGTTTATCACAGTGCCATCCGTTTTGTCACTAAAGCACCTTATACCACCCACCACTGCGACTTGTATGCTCTAGTCGGCTGGCCCTCGCTACATATTCGTCGCCAGACCCACTGGCTCCAGGTCATCTACAAGTCCATGCTAGGTAAAGCTCCGCCTTATCTCAGTTCACCGGTCACGATGGCAACACCCATCCGTAGCACGCGCTCCAGCAGGTGTATCTCACTGATCATCCCTAAAGCCAACATCTCATTTGGCCGCCTTTTGTTCCAGTACTCTGCTGCCTGTGACTGGAACGAATTGCAAAAATCCCTGAAGTTGGAGACTTTTATCTCCCTCACCAACTTCAAACATGTGCTATCTGAGCAGCTAACCGATCGCTGCAGCTGTACATAGTCTATTGGTAAATAGTCCACCCATTTTCACCTACCTCATCCCCACACTGTTTTTATTTATTTACTTTTCTGCTCTTTTGCACACCAGTATCTCTACCTGTACATGACCATCTGATCATTTATCACTCCAGTGCTAATCTGCAAAATTGTAATTATTCGCCTACCTCCTCATGCCTTTTGCACACAATGTATATAGACTCCCCTTTTTTCTACTGTGTTATTGACTTGTTAATTGTTTACTCCATGTGTAACTCTGTGTTGTCTGTTCACACTGCTATGCTTTATCTTGGCCAGGTCGCAGTTGCAAATGAGAACTTGTTCTCAACTAGCCTACCTGGTTAAATAAAGGTGAAATAAAAAAAATAAAAAAAATAGGGCCACCAGAGTTAGTACTCTATATATATATAAAATGTGTATTTCCCGTGGGATCGTGGCGCTTGCTTTCTCTGAAATCCACTGTTTTTAATGAAATTACCCCCTCCAGTGTGGGCCTAGTGCTTAATTGATTCATTATGAACCTTTATTTTGTAAGGGTTTGAGGGTTAGAGTGGAGGGCATGTTGGGAAGAATGGGTCAGGGAGAAAAAAATTTAAAAGAGGAAAATAAACAAAAATACAAAACACAGCTGAATATGAAGTGGCCATTGGTATGTCTCTGGACGGCACTTCTTGTGAGCCTAAAATGAAGAAAATTGGCACAATTGTAGGAGAAAATCCCGTCGTAATTTTGTGGCTTAAGCCCCAACTTAAAAAAAAAAATGAATGTGTTTATTACATTTTTTTTATGCGCGAGAACGAGCGTGTTTGAAATGGAATGCACAGGACTAAATGAGATAAAACAGACGGGCTGCGAGCATCAACGGCATCCCGCGCGTATAGCTTGTCAAACAATGACGCCAGTCTATTGTTCTTGAGTTTACGTGGCACAATGGTGTTAAAATAACAGGATACATTTACAGAAAATAAATGTATCGTTGGTCTACTTAGTGCCTTTTTAGGCTACTACGATTTGAAGATAATACAACTGTTTATTGTGGCTTTTCATGACAATTATGCTGGTTATGCTACACAGTCTGTGAATTAACACTCGCAACTCTCGCACACACATTTCACGCCGTTGATGGACGTCTCCCCGTGTGATTTTGGCTTTACGGTATTCTAATATAGATGTTGCAGTACAGGCAGGGAAGCAAACGGGGCTCTTTTTAAAACAAGCCTTTTAACATCCGTACCCTCCACATAGATCCCTGGATGTATCCCTGATCCCTTTCTTCTGATATGGATCGGTTCAGTATTTTGAACAGATTCAGTTTGTTGGTCAGGTTTACACAGTTGACTTAAGATGTGAATGCCATTTGACTAGCATTAATGCGTGGTGATTTAGTACATCTAGGCTTTATGTAATAGGGGGGGGGTCAAGGTGTAAGTTATACATTGACTCTTGTAGATGACTGAAGTGTCTTGGGGTGCCTAACGTTTATCTCTAACAGTTGTTGGGGGAGTCTCGCATAGAAATGTTAAATTCTTAGGTGGGATCCCTGATTTGTTATGGGGGTGCCAAGACCTGCTCTAAATTGAACCCGGAGAGTGCATTTGGGGGGGTGGGGGGGCACATTGCAGATCGAATGGTTAAATATGGAGCTGATGATTTGAGGTTCTGCAAGTTATATTGTCTGTTCTATCTGAACGTTCTGTTATGTTGCACCATCCAGAATAAACCCCAGGCCTAGCCTGAGATGTACTCAAAATGTAATGTCATTTTCAATGGTGTTTTAATTTGCTGACACTGCCCTTCTATGTGCCAGGTACTTGAAATACCTGACCAAGAAGTACCTGAAGAAGAACAATCTGAGGGACTGGCTGCGTGTGGTGGCCAACACCAAGGAGAGTTATGAACTGCGATACTTCCAGATCAACCAGGATGAGGAAGAGGAGGAGGACGAAGACTAAATCCATGCTTGCTTTTGTCAATAAAATGTCTAAAGAACAAAAGCTTCTCCCATGGATTTTATTTGCTGATTTTGGACTAAATCTGCATAATGTTTGGAAGTCATTGTAACTACTTTTGCAATGAGCTGGTTAGACTTGAAAACCTGTATTCTTTATAATGTGAGGATGAGTTCTGTGCTTACAAGTTAATGTCATGTGCACAAGTACAGTGAAATGCCTTTCTTGCTAAATCTATACCCAACAATGCAGTAATCAATAACAATGTAGTACTAAAATAAACAAGATGTAGAAGAACACCCATAAAGTAAGCAATCATACTATATACACTTCTGGTACCATATTTACAATGTGTAGGGATACTGGAGTGATAGAGGTAGATATGGGTAAGGTGATGAGGCAACAGGATATGCTAAACAGTACCATCAGCTTATGTGATTGGGTGTGCGTTTTAGTCAGTATAAATACGTGCATATTATGTGTGAGCAAATGGAGTGTGTAGGGCCCTTTTGAGTGTTTGTAGAAACGGTGCAAAAATAAAATGGTCTGTAGCCATTTTGAGCAGTCATGGCTTGTGGATAGAAGCTGTTCAGTAGTCTGTTGGTGTCAGACTTACAACTTGGTACCGCTTGCTGTGATGAAGTGGAGAGCACAGTCTGTGGCTGGAGTCTAAGGATTTCTCAGCCCTTCATTTCACGCTGCCTGATATAGAGGTCTTGGATGGCAGGGAACTCGGGCCCCAGAGATGTACTGGGACGTCCTCACCACTCTAGGCCCATGTTAAATCTTTACAACCTGAGGGGGAAGAGTCATGTCATGGCTTCTTCACTAATGTGCGTGTGTGTGGATGAGGAACTTGAAGCTCTCCTTTTATACAGGCTTCTTTTTCACTCTGTCAATTATATATAGGTTCGTAATTGTGGGGTAACTACAATGTGATTGATCCATCCTAAGTTTTCTGTCACAGCCATTAAACTATTTTAGTCACAATTGGACTCATGGTGAAGGACACCTGTGTCTTTGTAGTGGCTAGGTGTATTGATATACCATCCAAAGTGTTATAACTTCATTCTGTTAAAAGGGATATTCAAATGTTTGCTTTTTTGTGCCCTTTGCAAGGCATTGGAAAACCTCCCTTGTGGATAAATCTGTGTTTGAAATTAAGTTCTCATCTGAGGGACCTTAAAGATAATTGTATGTGTGGGGCACAGTGATGAGGTAGTCATTAAAAAAATCATTGTTACACAAAGTGAATTCATGCAACGTATGAGACTTAAGCCCATTTTTACTCCTCAGTAATACTTATTCACTCGTGAGATTTCAGCGTTTTATTTTTTATTAATTTGTTAACATTTTGAAAAACAATTCCACTGACATTATGGGGTATTGTGTGAAAAAATCAATTTCATACAATTTTAAATTCGGCTGTAAGACAACAATGTGGAAAAAGTCAAGGGGCATGAATACTTTCTGAAGGCTCTGTAAATGCAACAAGTGATATTGTGTCTTATAAGGTCCTAAACGATCAAGGTCCTAAACAATATAACCGGCATCGATAAAAGAGTACTGTGTAGCCGTCTACATCGATTTGGCCAAGGCTTCTTATCGGTAGACTCAATAGCCTTGGTTTATCAAATGACTGCCTCGTCTGGTTCTCCAACTACTTCTCAGAGTTTAGTGTGTCAAATCGGAGGGCCTGTTGTCCGGACCTCTGGCAGAGTCTATTGGGGTGCCACAGGATTCAATTCTCAGGCCGACTCTTTTCTCTGCATATATCAATGATGTCGCTCTTGCTGCTGGTGATTCTCTGATCCACCTCTACGCAGATGACACCATTCTGTATACTTCTGGCCCCTCTTTGGACACTGTGTTAACTAAACTCCAGACGAGCTTCAATGCCATGCAACACTCCTTCCGTGGCCTCCAACTGCTCTTAAATTCTTGTAAAACTAAATGCATGCTCTTTAACCGATCGCTGCCTGCACCTGCCCACCCGACTAGCATCACTACTCTGGGCGGTTCTGACTTAGAATATGTGGACTACAAATACCTAGGTGTCTGGTTAGACCGTAAACTCTCATTCCAGACTCACATTAAACATCTCCAATCCAAAATTAAATCTAGAATTGGCTTCTGATTTCGCAAAAAAAGCCTCCTTCACATACTGCTAAACATACCCTCGTAAAACTGACTCTCCTACCGATCCTTGACCTTGGCGATGTCATTTACAAAATAGCCTCCAACACTCTGCGACCTGTATGCTCTCGTTGGCTGGAACTCGCTTCATATTCGTTGCCAAACCCACTGGCTCCAGGTCATCTATAAGTCTTTGCTATGTAAAGCCCAGCCTTATCTCAGCTCACTGGTCACCACTGCAACACCCACCTGTATCACGCGCTCCAGCAGGTATATTTCACTGCTCATCACCAAAGCCAACTCCTCTGGCCTCCTTTCCTTTCAGTTCTCTGCTGCCAATGACTGGAACGAATTGCAAAAATCACTGAAGCTGGAGACTTATATCTCCCTCACTAAAGTTAAGCATCAGCTGTCAGAGCTGCTTACCGATCATTGCACCTGTACACAGCCCATCTGTAAATAGCCCACCCACCCAACTACCTCATCCCCATATTGTTATTTTTTTTTGCTCTTTTGCACCCTAGTATCTCTACTTGCACATCATTCACTCCAGTTTTAATGCTGAATTGTAATTATTTTGCCACTATGGCCTATTTATTGCCTTACCTCCCTAATCTTACTACATTTGCACACATCGTATATAGATTTTTCTATTGTGTTATTTATTGTATGTTTCTTTATCCCATGTGTAAGTCTGTGTTGTTTTTGTCGCACTGCTTTGCTTTATATTGGCCAGGTTGCAGTTCTAAATGAGAACTTCTTGTCAACTGGCTTACCTGGTTAAATAAAGGTTAAATAAAAAATAATAAAATAATACCACACAGCTTTCCAAGAAAACAATTTAGACATGTATGGTCTGTTTTACATAATTTTTAGTGGCTATTTATACAGAACATGTGTATAAAACCGGTATAAACTGTATTTATAATTATATGAAAATATTTGAGGTTGTGTTACACAATTTCTGATACACATTCCTTTTACATAATCAGGATAATGCCTCTGCCCTTCATTCCAATTAGACTGTTTTGGATTTCTCCCTGGCTGCCATTTTCACCCAATTCTGGAACTTTGGAGTTTTATGACAGCCCCTCCAGTAATTTAATAGGATCTCTATGGTTGCAATGACTTTTCGAATCTGCTTTCAAATGCAGCGCCTCTAAACAATAAATATTGCAATATTCCTTTGTCCTTTGCCTGCCTCTCAAACTCTTTCTGACCTTTGTGGCCTGTGTCCTGATAGGTTGCTAGGTAGGTTACTAGGTTTGCTATACAGGTTACACAATACCTCCAGTCTCCCCCAAAGCAGTGGCAGAGAGCAACATCTCTGTCTCTGCCCATCAACAACTGGACATATTCATATCTCTGTACTTGTGAGATGGGATGGGTGCCCAAAGTGAGTTGTGTGATATTTGTATATTGTTCTTCATAGTTGGTTACTACTATTGTGTATTTTATGTTTCCCCTCTGTGTTTACTGTGTTGTATAATACTCTGCAGATAGCATATACAATCTATACAGTCCTTTGACATTTATTACTGCTCTATTCTGTATCTTGATTTGTGCCCTGGTATATTCATTCAGTATGTGTGTATTCATTACCTCGGTTTCGGTCCATTACAGAACCATTACCTTTCCTACAGAACCATCCCCATGTACATTCTCATATGCATCCCCATATTCATCGTCTCCTGTATGTGAATAAAGTTCCCTGTGTGTGTTCACTCTTTGGCTGCTTTATTCTCCTCTATCTGGGGGCGGTGTCAGTAGCTCTCTTTCAGTAGGAATTGCAATTCGTAACACACTAACTGTACAAAACATTAAGGACACCTGCTCTTTCCATGACAGACTGACCAGGTGAATCCCGGTAAGAGTTTTGATCCCCTATTGATGTAACCTTTTAAATCCTCTTCAATCGAGATGAAGGGGAGAAGACAGCTTAAAGAAGGATATTTGTTTTTTAAATCCTTGAGACAATTGAGACATGGATTGTGTGTGCCATTCCAGCCTGGTCTCATAGACGAGACATAACATAGTAAAAGTAAATCCAAGACACTGGAATTAGTATAATATGTTACATTTGGTGTGGTTAAATAAAACAGAAGGTTACTTAAGACAAAAACTAAAGGTGGGTGGTTAGTCTGGGGTGGATAGGTGAGCGGGCATATAACACAAATGCCTAGCAACCTTGGTTGCATGTTCAAATCTCATCAAGACAACTAGCATTTTAGCAACTTTTCAACGACGTACTACTTGTTAGCTACTTTGCAACTACTTGGCATTTTAGCTAAATCTAACCTTAAACCCTTTAACCTAACTCCTAACCTTAACCCTAACGCCTAGTCTAGCTAACATTAGCCAGCTAGCTAATGATAGCATTATCCACAACAAATTGGAATTCCGAACAAATCACACGTTTTGGTAATTCGTTTCATATTGTACATGTATGCAAATTTTTAACATATTGTTAGAATTGCAATTCGTAACATATGAGTTGTAATTTGTAACATTTCACACAAAATGGTTGATGGACATCCACAAATTAATACATACTATACGGAGTGTCTCAGATTTACATACAGAATAATATGAAATGGTATGGTAGTAGGTGTCAGGTGCACCGGTTTGTGTCAAGAACTGCAACACTACTGGGTTTTTCATGCTTAGCAGTTTTCTGTGTGTAGAATGGTCCAAAGGACATCCAGCCAACTTGACACAACTGTGGGAAGCGTTGGAGTGAACTCAATATTATGAAAGTGTTTACTCAGTAAGAGACGAATTGTAATTGGTAACATATCATACGAAGGAGAAATCAAACTGGATGGACATCAGAAATAGAGGAAGGCCAGTACTAAAAACAAACAAAATATAACTATTGTAAAATGGATTGTGTCTGTAAGTTGTGTGTAGTATGTGTAAACTGGAAGTAGAAGCCAAAGTGTTATTGTTTATTAGTTGAATCCAATTGGGGGAGGGGGGTAGAGTTTGCGGGAATAAAAAAGGAAGGTATATATTTTTTAAAAGTGTATGTATGGGAGGGGGGTAGAGTTTGCGGGAATAAAAAAGGAAGGTATATATTTTTTAAAAGTGTATGTATGGGAGGGGGTAGAGTTTGCGGGAATAAAAAAGGAAGGTATATATTTTTTAAAAGTGTATGTATGTATATATATATATATATATATATATATATATATATATATGTATATGTATATGTGTGTGTGTATATACACTGCTCAAAAAATAAAGGGAAAACTTAAACAACACAATGTAACTCCAAGTCAATCACACTTCTGTGAAATCAAACTGTCCACTTAGGAAGCAACACTGATTGACAATAAATTTCACATGCTGTTGTGCAAATGGAATAGACAACAGGTGGAAATTATAGGCAATTAGAAAGACACCCCCAATAAAGGAGTGGTTATGCAGGTGTGGACCACAGACCACTTCTCAGTTCCTATGCTTCCTGACTGATGTTTTGGTCACTTTTGAATGCTGTCGGTGCTTTCACTCTAGTGGTAGCATGAGACGGAGTCTACAACCCACACAAGTGGCTCAGGTAGTGCAGCTCATCCAGGATGGCACATCAATGCGAGCTGTGGCAAGAAGGTTTGCTGTGTCCGTCAGCGTAGTGTCCAGAGCATGGAGGCGCTACCAGGAGACAGGCCAGTACATCAGGAGACGTGGAGGAGGCCGTAGGAGGGCAACAACCCAGCAGCAGGACCGCTACCTCCGCCTTTGTACAAGGAGGACCACTGCCAGAGCCCTACAAAATGACCTCCAGCAGGCCACAAATATGCATGTGTCTGCTCAAACGGTCAGAAACAGACTCCATGAGGGTGGTATGAGGGCCCGATGTCCACAAGTGGGGGTTGTGCTTACATCCCAACACCGTGCAGGATTTTTGGAATTTGCCAGAGAACACCAAGATTGGCAAATTTGCCACTGGCGCCCTGTGCTCTTCACAGATGAAAGCAGGTTCACACTGAGCACATGACAGACGTGACAGAGTCCGGAGACGCCGTGGAGAATATTCTGCTGCCTGTAACATCTTCTAGCATGACCGGTTTGGCGGTGGGTCAGTCATGGTGTGGGGTGGCATTTCTTTGGGGGGCCGCACAGCCCTCCATGTGCTCGCCATAGGTAGCCTGACTGCCATTAGGTACCGAGATGAGATCCTCAGACCCCTTGTGAGACCATATGCTGGTGCGGTTGGCACTTCCTCCTAATGCAAGACAATGCTAGACCTCATGTGGCTGGAGTGTGTCAGCAGTTCCTCCAAGAGGAAGGCATTGATGATATGGACTGGCCCGCCCGTTCGCCAGACCTGAATCCAATTGAGCAAGTCTGGGACATTCATGTCTCGCTCCATCCACCAACGCCACGTTGCACCACAGACTGTCCAGGAGTTGGTGGATGCTTTAGTCCAGGTCTGGGAGGAGATCTGTTCGCTGATCTGGCCCCCCAATGGTGGAACAAACTCCCTCACGACGCCAGGACAGCGGAGTCAATCACCACCTTCCGGAGACACCTGAAACCCCACCTCTTCAAGGAATACCTAGGATAGGATAAGTAATCCTTCTCACCCCCCCCCTTAATGATTTAGATGCACTATTGTAAAGTGGCTGTTCCACTGGATGTCAGAAGGTGAATTCACCAATTTGTAAGTCGCTCTGGATAAGAGCGTCTGCTAAATGACTTAAATGTAAATGTAAATGTAGATCCCTCAGGAGACCATCCGCCACCTCATCAGGAGCATGCCCAGGAGTTGTAGGGAGGTCATACAGGCACGTGGAGGCCACACACACTACTGAGCCTCATTTTTGACTTGTTTTAAGGACATTACATAAAAGTTGGATCAGCCTGTAGTGTGGTTTTCCACTTTAATTTTTGAGTGTGACTGCACATCCAGACCTCCATGGGTTGATAAATTTGATTTCCATTGATAATTTTTGTGTGATTTTGTTGTCAGCACATTCAACTATGTAAAGAAAAAAGTATTTAATAAGAATATTTAATTCATTCAGATCTAGGATGTGTTATTTTAGTGTTCCCCTTATTTTTTTGAGCAGTGTATATGAATAGCCACCAATTGTACAAGTTCTCCCACTTAAAAAGATGAGAGAGGCCTGTAATTTTCATCATAGGTACACTTTAACTATGACAGACAAAATGAGAAAAAAAAATCGAGAAAATCACGTAGGATTTTTAATGAATTTATTTGCAAATTATGGTGGAAAATACATTTTTGGTCAATAACAAAAGTTGATCTCAATACCCTTTGTTGGCAATGACAGAGGTCAAACGTTTTCTGTAAGTCTTCACAAGGTTTTCACACACTGTTGCTGGTATTTTGGCCCATTCCTCCATGCAGATCTCCTCTAGAGCAGTGATGTTTTAGGGCTGTTGCTGGGCAACACGGACTTTCAACTGCCTCCACAGATTTTCTATGGGGTTGTGTGGCGGTGTGTTTGGGGTCATTGTCATGCTGAAAGACCCAGCCACGTTTCATCTTCAATTCCCTTGCTGATGTAAGGAGGTTTTCACTCAAAATCTCACGATACATGGCCCCATTCATTCTTTCCTTTACAGGGATCAGTCGTCCTGATCCCTTTGCAGAAAAACAGCCCCAAAGCATGATGTTTCCACCCCCATGCTTCACAGTATGTATGGTGTTCTTTGGATGCAACTCAGCATTCTTTGTCCTCCAAACACGACGAGTTGGGTTTTTACTAAAAAGTTATATTTTGGTTTCATCTGACCATATTACATTCTCCCAATCTTCTTCTGGATCATCCAAATGCTCTCAAGCAAACTTCTGACGGGCCTGAACATGTACTGGCTTAAGCAGGGGGACACGTAGTGTGTTACTGATGGTAGTCTTTGTTACTTTGGTCCCAGCTCTCTGCAGGCCATTCACTAGGTCCCCCCGTGTGGTTCTGGGATTTTTGCTCACCGTTCTTGTGATCATTTTGATCCCACGGGGTGAGATCTTGCGTGGAGCCCCAGATTGAGGGAGATTATCAGTGGTCTTGTATGTCTTCCATTTCCTAATAATTGCTCCCACCGTTGATTTCTTCAAACCAAGCTGCTTACCTATTCCAGATTCAGTCTTCCCAGCCTGGAGCAGGTCTACAATTTTGTTTCTGGTGTCCTTTGACAGCTCTTTGGTCTTGGCCATAGTGGAGTTTGGAGTGTGACTGTTTGAGGTTGTGGACAGGTGTCTTTTATACTGATAACAAGTTCAAACGGGTGCCATTAATACAGGTAACGAGTGGAGGACAGAGGAGCCTCTTAAAGAAGAAGTTACAGGTCTGTGAGAGCCAGAAATCTTGCTTGTTTGTAGGTGACCAAATACTTATTTTCCACCATAATTTTCAAATAAATTCATAAAAATCCTACAATGTGATTTTCTGGATTTTTTTCTCTCTCATTTTGTCTGTCATAGTTGAAGTGTACCTATGATGAAAATTACAGGCCTCTCTCATCTTTTTTAAGTGGGAGAACTTGCACAATTGGTGGCTGACTAAATACTTTTTTGCCCCACTGTATGTATATATATATATATGTTTATATACAGTTGAAGTCGAAGGTTTACATACACCTTAGCCAAATACATTTAAACTCAGTTTTTCACAATTCCTGACTTTTAATCCTTTTAAAAATTCCCTGTCTTAGGTCAGTTAGGATCACCACATTATTTTAAGAATCTGAAATGTCAGAATAATAGTAGAGAGAATGATTTCTTTCAGCTTTTATTTCTTTCATCACATTCCCAGGGGGTCAGAAGTTTACATACACTCAATTAGTATTTGGTAGCATTGCCTTTAAATTGTTTAACTTGGGTCAAACATTTTAGGTAGCCTTCCACAAGCTTCCCACAATAAGTTGGGTGAATTTTGGCCCACACCTCCTTGACAGAGCTGGTGTAAATGATTCAGGTTTGTAGGCCTCCTTGCTCTCACACACTTTTTCAGTTCTGCCCACAAATGTCCTTTAGGTTTGAGGTCAGGGCTTTGTGATGTCCACTCCGATACCTTGACTTTGTTGTCCTTAAGCCATTTTGCCACAACTTTGGAAGTATGCTTGGGGTCATTGTCCATTTGGAAGACCCATTTGCGACCAAGCTTTAACTTCCTGACTGATGTCTTGAGATGTTGCTTCAATATATCCACATCATTTTTATAGCCATCTATTTTGTGAAGTGCACCAGTCCCTCCTGCAGCAAAGCACCCCCACAACATGATGCTGCCACCCCCGTGCTTCACGGTTGGAATGGTGTTCTTCAGCTTGCAAGCATCCCCCTTTTTCCTCCAAACATAGCGATGGTCATTATGGCCAAACAGTTCTATTTTTGTTTCATAGGACATTTCTCCAAAAAGAACAATCTTTGTTCCCATGTGCAGTTGCAAACCGTAGTCTGTCTTTTTTATGGCGGTTGTGGAGCAGTGGCTTCTTCCTTACTGAGCGGCCTTTCAGCTTATGTCAATATAGATTTCGTGTTACTGTGGATATAGATACTTTTGTACCTGTCTGCTATATATATATATATAAATGTGGGTATGTGAATGTATGTGTGTATATATATATATATATATATATATATATATATATATATATATATATACACATACATACACATATCGATATCTACATATATATATACATATCTATATATATACTCACATACATACATATCATATCTATATATAGATGTATTTACCAAAAGCATATATGAGGGATTGGAAATTATGCAGACAATTACATTGATGGAAGCCACAATCTATCCTCAATATTAAAGCTGATCCACCCCCTCAAAAATAAAATAAATTAACATATCATACGAAGGTGGATGATGGACATCCACAAGTTAATAAATACCAATACAAATCGTAATATTTTATAATAATTGTGGTTTCCGGATTTAAATTGACTATGTTATGTCTACCCCTGAGTTCAGGTTGCAGCGTAACCTTGACAACTGTTCTAAGCAATCAACACAGCACTGGCTGCGTACTTGCACTTTTGTGTAGGAAAAAGCAAGTAAGTTTGTTGAATGCATGTATACCTTGACTAAATAATTGCTCAAACAAAATGTATAATATATTTGAAATTGCCAATTCAAACAAGTTTAGTATAGGTTGCAATAATTTCAGGAACGAATACATTCTCTGTAGAATATTACTTTGTAACATTGACTGTTCAACATGCGCCGCCTTCAAATCAAGATGCAATACACACGAACAAATATTATCGTTGCCCTTGTGTCAGCGAGCTATTTGCATCCTATATTTTAAAGTTTAAAGACGAATTACCCACATTGCCTCAAGTTTAATAATGCCAATAGATATATTAACTTGGCTTTATGATTCTTGCCATTGTCATAATAGCCCACGTTTCATTAAAATACGCAAATTTGTCGATTATTCAAAACAAGTTGGACTTAGATGGTCTTACAACTGGATACATTACACTGCATCAAATCCATTTCAGACGAAATGCGAAGTGGGGGCTCAGGAGGGGATTGAGTGAAGTTTTTCCCCATATCCTGGTGTAACCTCAATTTCTACAGACTTGCTTGGGAAAACGCGCAAAGAGACAGACGGGGAGAGATGCACACATTGACATTGCTACTTGCAGCACTGCATACGACTAGTAAAAGTGGTAACTAGGGGAGCATGACTTAACTAGTTGTGGTGAAAATTATGGGATGGATTGTCATGGCAACAGACCAGACGTCACAATCTGGGCATGTGTGTTCCAGTTTGGTCTCTTTCTTATTTTCAGACTGGAGGACTTGGATAGAGAAGAGTGTAAAAGGAAATATATGTTTTCCTACAAAAAGAGGGAAGTCATCATTCTTGAAAATATACAGATATACATTTTTATTTACACAAGACCCAAATAATTATTTTCGGGGAGGCAATACGAGGTGAACAGTGGCGTTTTGAGGGTTAACTTTCAGTTAATTCTCAGGCAAGAGGTTTTTTGGTATGCGATAAAGATGCCTGGGTCGTTAAGCAATGAAGACGAGGGACAAGAGGACATGGATTTTGAAGACGAAATACCAGGTGAGCGAGTGAAGTAAGGTGGGGGGAGTTTCTGCCCGTCAGATATTTTGCGCTGCTACGCCTAGCTGAATGCGGGAAAAGGGCTTGTCGTACTATACGTTATAGGAGACAAGAGGGGTGGGGTGCAGTAAGCGTTTCAATTTTTGCACAACCCGTTGTTTTCCTCAGGGGCACATGTCCGCACTTGTCGCCACTGTGTCATCTTCAAATATGATATAGATAGACGAATGAAAAGCCACCATGTGTGGTACTGAAATGAGCCGGTCCGAGAAAAGGGGGACAGCCTACAATCCGTGCATTCTCGAGATTTATTTTTATTAAAAGCTCAGATGTTAGGCCACCGATCTCCATTTGACTTTGATTGCGATCAGCATATATCCTACATTTTTCTTATTAGAATTAGGCACATGCACACCATTTTATTTGTGCTGTTTTGAGGGTGCGCCCTTTTATTTTGCTGTTAGGCAACAATAAAATATATTTGTGTGTTTTTATTTGAGGTCAGAAGTTTCACCTCACATGTTGTGACAACTGAATAACAGGTATACGTTATTACTAAATGAATGTCCATAGACTGTCCAACTCTCCCCGGTGATGCACCATCATCAAATTTGAACAGCTGTGTCCCAATTGTTTTGAAGCTCTTGTCCAATTGATTCGGTAGTGGCCACAAATGTGCTAGGCTGTGACTGAACCCACGTGTACCAGGAAAACACTGGTTAGGGTAACTGTCCTGTTGATAAGTCAAGTGTAATCAAACTGATTGTGGCTGTCAACCAGCACAATGGGTTGATACTCTCCACACATCCATCATACTAGTTAATTGCACATGCCATTTTCCACAATGGTGTCTTTATTACTGCATATTTGAGTTATTTAGCAGATACCCTCATCCAGAGTGAGTGTATCAGTAGTGAATGTATCCAGTTTTATACCTTTTCATACTGGTTCACTGTGGGACTCAAACCCACAACCCTGGTTTTGCAAGCACCATGCTCTGCCAACTGAGCCATGCAGGACTACTGCTGTGTCAGTCTTTCACAGAATATGACTGTGAAACAAAACTAACAGGCCTGCACATGTTAATGCACTCAAGACCATGTGAATCCTCCAAAGTTAGAATGGTGAGAGCATGGTGGATGAAATATGTAAACCCATCAACTCATGTGGTCATCTGCAACAGGACATGCCTTTTATTTACACTGCTAGTTAAAGAGGGTGTCTATGTGGCCCCTGAGCCTGGTTCATAAATCTCTCCATCCATGACTGTCAACCAGGTCATACATCTCTGAGGAGCCAGTTGCTGAGCCAGGGGTGAGTTGATGAAGTGCCCTACAGCAAGTGCCTAAGTCAGGAGCCTGCCTTTTTATACTACCATGTCAGTTCAGTAAATAGAATCAAACATTCATAGTTTTCTCGTCCAGCTAGTGCCAGGCCCCAGATGATTTCCTCCTGGATTAGCAGCCAGGGCAGACCAATATGCCCTCCTGCCCTCATAGCATTTGCATTAGCCTATTAGTGTGAAATGGTTGGCTGGTTATGGCACCAGTTTATCATGGTGCAATAATGACATTGCGTTAGGCCCACCTTTGTAATGTATTTTGTTTGTATGTTAAGTATTTTACTTGAATTTCATGCTGTTGGCGTGTAAGAGTTTTATGCACTGTGGATAGTTGGGGGGTTGCATTTAGCCTGTCATTAATACCAAAATGCCTGTCTCTGAGCTTCTTTCTGATAGTAGTCTATGGAATCAATACATGTACATTATTATGTTGCATTTATTTAAAAAAGTTTCCAACAAAATTTCTGACTTTGGAACATACAGAAAAGGTTAATGAATGTAGTCATGGGTGTTATGGAGCAAACCAACTCACAAAATAACTTTTTTTTGTATTGGTACAATTTAGTAAAGAACTGAATCTTTAGAAGGGCGGAAAGCTCTGTGATTTCAGTACATGCAGTCTGACAGCTGCAACCTGAGGGATAAAGCAATGCATATCCCCAATAAGCAACAACTAGTGGTTAAAAAGGGAGGTACATTGCATACAAATAGCTATGGAATGTGTTAATAAGTAAATCTTGCTCCTATTATGTTCCAGTTGGTTCTTCATATGTTTTAGATGTATTTTCTCTGAGTGTATCAATCAGTTCTGTTCTATAATTGTGCATATATCATCTTCCTAACCATGCATGTGCCTGATGCTTTGATGAGAATGTTCTTCATATAGACCCAGCCAAGCTTGACAGCAGTCTAATGAACTTTAGGATTGGCAAGGGCCCTCCACAAGCCATGGAGGGAGAGCTGAGGACCCACAGTACAGTAGCTTCTGTTTGCTGTCACAGCCATACACTCCACCACTCACTGCTTCAAACTCATTGTTGTCCTTCCCATTGTCCTGTTCTTGGTCATGTCACTAGCGCTGTCCCCGTGTCTCAGTTTTACCTTTTGCTACTGCCTCTGACATTTTTCTTTGTCTTGTTTCCTTTTGAAATTGTTTCGTCCTTCAATGAAATTGAAAGATTAGCATGGGCTTTTGTGTGCCTACTAAAGTCATCCCTGATTGGTGGGGGCTATTTCTGGAGACTCCACTGTGAAAGCTGACACCATTTTTGACCATCTGTGTGTGTGTGTGTGTGTGTGTGTGCGTGTGTGTAATGCTTACCCAAGTAAATGTGTGTTTTATGTGTTTACTCTGTCACACTTGTTACCACTGCATTTTTGTTCAACTGCACATGTATGTTCTAATTACACTGTCATAATAATATACTGTGATCTCATAATATTTATGGTGCATGAAAAAGAATAGCAAATCACAAAGGAGCTGTAATGTTACATCAGCTGCCAGATTATACCCTGCCACCACCAGGCTTCTGCTGACTTTCCCTAAACTGACCCACAGTACATCTAACTCACTCACACACCATCACTCTGTACCCTTAGATTGAGACTGCACTGCCACCATTTATTACCACTAACTCCCAAGACCCAGGAGCAGGAAAGTGAGCTCACAGTCAATGACTACTACTCTGATTCTATCATGAAGTCATACAGTCCACAATTCAGAATGCTACACTATAACAGCATTTCCGCTACTAGAAAGACCAACATCAAATCAAATCAAATGTTATTGCTCACATACACATGGTTAGCAGATGTTATTGCTAGTGTAGCGAAATGCTTATGCTTCTACATTCGACAGTGCAGCAGTATCTAACGGGTAATATCTAACAATTCCACAACAAAACTTAATACACAAAATCTAGTAAAGGAATGGGATGAGAATATATAAGCATAAAATATACGGATGAGCAGTGACAGAGCAGCTAAGATGCAATAGATAGTAAAGAATAGATAGAAAGGGATACAGTATACCTTATATACAGTGAGGGAAAAAAGTATTTGATCCCCTGCTGATTTTGTACGTTTGCCCACTGACAAAGAAATGATCAGTCTATAATTTTAATGGTAGGTTTATTTGAACAGTGAGAGACAGAATAACAAAAACAAAAACCAGAAAACCGCATGTCAGAAATGTTATAAATTGATTTGCATTTTAATGAGGGAAATAAGTATTTGACCCCTCTGCAAAACATGACTTAGTACTTGGTAGTAAAATCCTTGTTGGCAATCACAGAGGTCAGACGTTTCTTGTAGTTGACCACCAGGTTTACACACATCTCAGGAGGGATTTTGTCCCACTCTTTGCAGATCTTCTCCAAGTCGTTAAGGTTTCGAGGCTGACGTTTGACAACTCGAACCTTCAGCTCCCTCCACAGATTTTCTATGGGATTAAGGTCTGGAGACTGGCTAGGCCACTCCAGGACCTTAATTTGCTTCTTATTGAGTCACTCCTTTGTTGACTTGGCCGTGTGTTTTGGGTCATTGTCATGCTGGAGTACCCATCCATGACCCATTTTTAATGCCCTGGCTGAGGGAAGGAGGTTCTAACCCAAGATTTGACGGGACATGGCCCCGTCCATCGTCCCTTTGATGCAGTGAAGTTGTCCTGTCCCCTTAGCAGAAAACCTCCCCCAAAGCATGTTTCCACCTCCATGTTTGACGGGGGGGGGGGTGTTCTTTGGGTCATAGGCAGCATTCCTCCTCCTCCAAACACGGTGAGTTGAGTTGATGCCAAAGAGCTCCATTTTGGTCTCATCTGACCACAACACTTTCACCCAGTTGTCCTCTGAATCATTCAGATGTTCATTGGCAAACTTCAGACGGGCATGTATAGGTGCTTTCTTGAGCAGGGGGACCTTGCGGGCGCTGCAGGATTTCAGTCCTTCACCACGTAGTGTGTTACCAATTGTTTTCTTGGTGACTATGGTCCCAGCTGCCTTGAGAACATTGACAAGATCCCCCCGTGTAGTTCTGGGCTGATTCCTCACCGTTCTCATGATCATTGCAACTCCACGAGGTCAGATCTTGCATGGATCCCCAGGCCGAGGGAGATTGACAGTTCTTTTGTGTTTCTTCCATTTGCGAATAATCGCACCAACTGTTGTCACCTTCTCATCAAGCTGCTTGGTGATGGTCTTGTAGCCCCTTCCAGCCTTGTGTAGGTCTACAATCTAGTCCCTGACATCCTTGGAGAGCTCTTTGGTCTTGGCCATGGTGGAGAGTTTGGAATCTGTTTGAGGTTTGGATTGATTGATTGCTTCTGTGGACAGGTGTCTTTTATACAGGAAACAAACTGAGATTAGGAGTACTCCCTTTAAGAGTGTGCTCCTAATCTCAGCTCGTTACCTGTAGAAAAGACATATGGGAGCCAGAAATCTTTCTGATTGAGAGGGGGTCAAATACTTATTTCCCTCATTAAAATGAAAATCAATTTATAACATTTTTGACATGCGTTTTTCTGGATTTTTGTTGTTGTTATTGTGTCTCTCACTGTTCAAATGAACCTACCATTAAAAGTATAGACTGATAATTTGTCAGTGGGCAAACGTACAAAATCAGTAGGGGATTAAATATTTTTTTTCTCTCACTGTACATATGAGATGAGTAATGTAAGATACAGTGCCTTGCGAAAGTATTCGGCCCCCTTGAGCTTTGCGACCTTTTGCCACATTTCAGGCTTCAAACATAAAGATATAAAACTGTATTTTTTTGTGAAGAATCAACAACAAGTGGGACACAATCATGAAGTGGAACAACATTTATTGGATATTTCAAACTTTTTTAACAAATCAAAAACTGAAAAATTGGGCGTGCAAAATTATTCAGCCCCTTTACTTTCAGTGCAGCAAACTCTTTCCAGAAGTTCAGTGAGGATCTCTGAATGATCCAATGTTGACCTAAATGACTAATGATGATAAATACAATCCACCTGTGTGTAATCAAGTCTCCGTATCAATGCACCTGCACTGTGATAGTCTCAGAGGTCCGTTAAAAGCGCAGAGAGCATCATGAAGAACAAGGAACACACCAGGCAGGTCCGAGATACTGTTGTGAAGAAGTTTAAAGCCGGATTTGGATCCAAAAAGATTTCCCAAGCTTTAAACATCCCAAGGAGCACTGTGCAAGCGATAATATTGAAATGGAAGGAGTATCAGACCACTGCAAATCTACCAAGACCTGGCCGTCCCTCTAAACTTTCAGCTCATACAAGGAGAAGACTGATCAGAAATGCAGCCAAGAGGCCCATGATCACTCTGGATGAACTGCAGAGATCTACAGCTGAGGTGGGAGACTCTGTCCATAGGACAACAATCAGTCGTATATTGCACAAATCTGGCCTTTATGGAAGAGTGGCAAGAAGAAAGCCATTTCTTAAAGATATCCATAAAAAGTGTCGTTTAAAGTTTGCCACAAGCCACCTGGGAGACACACCAAACATGTGGAAGAAGGTGCTCTGGTCAGATGAAACCAAAATTGAACTTTTTGGCAACAATGCAAAACGTTACGTTTGGCGTAAAAGCAACACAGCTCATCACCCTGACCACACCATACCCACTGTCATACATGGTGGTGGCAGCATCATGGTTTGGGCCTGCTTTTCTTCAGCTGGGACAGGGAAGATGGTTAAAATTGATGGGAAGATGGATGGAGCCAAATACAGGACCATTCTGGAAGAAGACCTGATGGAGTCTGCAAAAGACCTGAGACTGGGACGGAGATTTGTCTTCCAACAAGACAATGATCCAAAACATAAAGCAAAATCTACAATGGAATGGTTCAAAAATAAACATATCCAGGTGTTAGAATGGCCAAGTCAAAGTCCAGACCTGAATCCAATCGAGAATCTGTGGAAAGAACTGAAAACTGCTGTTCACAAATGCTCTCCATCCAACCTCACTGAGCTCGAACTGTTTTGCAAGGAGGAATGGGAAAAAATTTCAGTCTCTCGATGTGCAAAACTGATAGAGACATACCCCAAGCAACTTACAGCTGTAATCGCAGCAAAAGGTGGCACTACAAAGTATTAACTTAAGGGGGCTGAATAATTTTGTACGCCCAATTTTTCAGTTTTTTATTTGTTAAAAAAGTTTGAAATATCCAATAAATGTCGTTCCACTTCATGATTGTGTCCCACTTGTTGTTGATTCTTCACAAAAAAATACAGTTTTATATCTTTATGTTTGAAGCCTGAAATGTGGCAAAAGGTCGCAAAGTTCAAGGGGGCCGAATACTTTCGCAAGGCACTGTATGTAAACATTCTTTAAGTGGCATTATTAAGGTGACTAGTGTTCCATTTATTAAAGTGGCCAATGATATCAAGTCTGTAGGTAGGCAGCCGCCTCTCTGTGCTAGTGGTGGCTGTTTTACAATCTGATGGCCTTGAGATCAAAGCTGTTTTTTTACTCCAAGCATTGGAGTAAATGCATGTGAGGGTGCCTTTGTGTGTCCTAAGACATAAGTAGAGTGAGCTATAAACACCCTCTCAATGATGGGAGAAGCCTGAAGTCACTCTCTTCACATTTGCGGTCAGGGCACCATTAACTGGGTATTTCCATAAGGAGTCTGTCAGAGTGAGTGGCCTAATGTGTGTTCCTGTAAATGCTGGACTTCTCAGGAATGAGAGGGTCATGAATCTCCCTTCTAATGGAGCGGTCCGGTGGCCAAGACCTTGCAAGAAGGTCAGAGCGGTGCTGCCTGCCCGCTGTCCACGCTTCAATGTGGGCACAGTGTGCCAAGTGAGGCTGCAGTCTAGTTCAAACTGGTCCTGGTGCCAGCTGTCCTTTGCCACATGCCACAGTGATCCCCCTCATCACCCGGTATGAAGCAGCTACCTCTGGAAGACATCACAGAGCATTAGAACAATAGCTTCCAGAACGCCAGAGGCTTCTCTCTGGGATCACACACTTAGATGTGGTGCCTTAAATACATTTTTACATGTGCAGACATAATGTGTTTGTCTCAATTGCATTGATGGTAGTGGCCATTTCTGGTAAACTTGGTGGTAAATAATGGCGGGTTTCACATATCAGCAAGGAGGAGAATGAGATGTCTTGAGATGGAAACAGCAGATTTTTGCTCTCAACCTTCCTGTAGTTCTTAAATAAACAACTGCATTTCTTGTCATCTCAGCCAATTTTATCATGAGTGCATTTGAAAGAGCTGTAGCATTAGCTGAGTTGTCGTAATGATGACATGCCTGGCAGGCTGCAAACATAGATTTGATTTAACACTTAATAATTTTTCTCTCTCAAAAGATAGTTAAAATTATTGACACCCCTGTTTTCAATACATTTCAATACCTCACTTTGCGAGGATAACAGCACTGAGCCTTTTTCTAAAATGTTTTATGAGTTGAAGAACACATTGGGTAGGGATCTTAGACCAGTCCTCCATACAGAAACATTCCAGATCCTTGATATCCTTTGTTTGTGATTATGGACTGTCATCTTTAATTCAAACCACAGGTTTTCAATGGGGTTCAAGTCCAGAGACTGAGATGGACATTACATGTTGATTTTCTGGTCAATTAACAATTTCCTTGTGGATTTTGACGTATGCTTGGGGTTATTGTCTTGCTGGAAGATCCATTTGCGGCCAAGTTTCAGCCTACTGGCAGAGGCATCCGGGTTTTTGGATAAATTGTCCTGGTACTGGGTAAAGTTCATGATGCCATTGACTTTAACAAGGACTCGAGGACCAGTGATGCAAACTAGCCCCATAACATCAAAGATCCACCACCATATTTTACAATAGGTATGGGGTAATTTTCTACTTATGCATCCTTATTTGAGGCCACTCAACACTGGTGTGCATGGCCAAAGAACTCTAATTTCATAAAGTTTATACAGTCTTTTTTGCTCATCTTTATCAAGGCTGCCAATAATTTTGAACCTGACTGTGGCTCAGACATGAAAGAGCTCCCAGTGTGAGGTACTGCAGACATGTTGACTTAATAACTATAGAGCTGGCACTATCCACACTTCATTTAAATACAATTACGTTGAACCAACATGGAATATACTTTGAATTGACACATACAGTAACAGTCAAAAGTGTGGACACACCAACTCATTCCAGGGTTTTAGTAGCCACCCTTTGCCTTGATGACTTTGCACACTCTTGGCATTCTCTCAACCAGCTTCATGAGGAATGCTTTCCAACAGTCTTGAAGGAGTTCCCACATATGCTGAGCACTTGTTGGCTGATTTTCTTTCACTCTGCGGTCCAACTCATCCCACACCATCTCAATTGGGTTGAGGTTGGGTGATTGCGGAGGCCAGGTCATCTGATGCAGCACTGCATCACTCTCCTTGCCTCTCCTGCATCACAGCCTGGAGGTGTGTTGGGTCATTGTCATGTTGAAAAACAAATGATAGACCCACTAAGCGCAAACCAGATGGGATGGCGTATCGCTGCAGAATGCTGTGGTAGCCATGCTGGTTAAGTGTACCTTGAATTCTAAATAAATCCTATTTCTTTCCTGTGATGGTCCTCATGAGAGCCAGTTTCATCATAGCGCTTGATGGTTTTTGCGACTCCACTTGAAGACACTTTCAAAGTTATTTGATCTTCATGTCTTAAAGTAATGACGGACTGTCATTTCTCTTTGCTTATTTGAGCTGTTCTTGCCATAATATGGACTTGGTCTTTTACCAAATAGGGCTGTCTTCTTCTTTTCTCTATACCTCCCCCATCGTGTAAATACTTAAATACAACTGGCTCAAACGCATCAAGAAGGAAAGAAATTCCACAAATTAACTTATAACAAGGCATACCTGTTAATTTAAATGCATTCCAGGTGACTTCTCAAGCTGGTTGAGAGAATGCCAAGAGTGTGCAAAGCTGTCATCAAGGCAAAGGGTCGCTAATTTGAAGAATCTCAAATATGAAATATATTTTGATTTGTTTAACACTTTTTTTGGTTACTACATGATTCCATATTATATTATTTCATAGTTTTGATGTCTTCACTATTATTCTATAACGTAGAAAATAGTAAAAATAAAGAAAAACCCTGGAATGAGTAGGTTTGTCCAAACTTTTGACTGGTGTTGTCACATGCACCAAATATAACTGGTGTTTTACCATGAAACGCTTGCTTACGAGCCCTTCCCAATGATGCAGAGTTTAAAAATAATAATCAAAATAAAATAGTAACACATGAATAATGCCAATAAATACATGAGAATGGAACTATGTACAGGGAGTACAAGTACCAGATCATTGTGCAGAGGTATGAGGTATTTGAGGTAGATATGTACATAAAGGCACTCACGCTGGCACTGGTGCCAATGCCCCTAAGCCACTACTGTTTCTCCTTGAAATTAGAGAATAGTCCAAGAAACCAAATATTGTACAGTAAAGTGACTAGCCATCAGGATAGATAATGAAATATAGAGTGAAATACTTCAACTATGACAGACAAAATGAGAAAGAAAAATCCAGAAAATCACATTGTAGGATTTTTAATGAATTTATTTGCAAATTATGGTGGAAAATAAGTATTTGGTCACCTACAAACAAGCAAGATTTCTGGTTCTCACAGACCTGTAACTTCCTCTTGAAGAGGCCCCTCTGTCCTACACTCGTTACCTGTATTAATGGCACCTGTTTGAACTTGTTATCAGTATAAAAGACACCTGTCCACAACCTCAAACAGTCACACTCCAAACTCCACTATGGCCAAGACCAAAGAGCTGTCAAAGGACACCAGAAACAAAATTGTAGACCTGCTCCAGGCTGGGAAGACTGAATCTGCAATAGGTAAGCAGCTTGGTTTGAAGAAATCAACTGTGGGAGCAATTATTAGGAAATGGAAGACATACAAGACCATTGATAATCTCCCTCGATCTGGGGCTCCACGCAAGATCTCACCCCGTGGGGTCAAAATGATCACAAGAACGGTGAGCAAAAATCCCAGAAACACACGGGGGGACCTAGTGAATGACCCGCAGAGAGCTGAAACCAAAGTAACAAAGCCTTCCATCAGTAACACACTATGCCGCTAGGGACTCAAATCCTGCAGTGCCAGACGTGTCCCCCTGCTTAAGCCAGTACATGTCCAGGCCCATCTGAAGTTTGCTAGAGAGCATTTGGATGATCCAGAAGAAGATATGGTCAGATGAAATAAAAATATAACTTTTTGATAAAAACTCAACTCGTCGTGTTTGGAGGACAAAGAATGATGAGTTGCATCCAAAGCACACCATACTTACTGTGAAGCATGTGGGTGGAAACATCATGCTTTGGGGCTGTTTTTCTGCAAAGGGACCAGGACGACTGATCCGTGTAAAGGAAAGAATGAATGGGGCCATGTATCGTGAGAATTTGAAAACCTCCTTCCATCAGCAAGGGCATTGAAGATAAAACGTGGCTGGGTCTTTCAGCATGACAATGATCCCAAACACACCGCCAGGGCAACGAAGGAGTGCCTTCGTAAGAAGCATTTCAAGGTCCTGGAGTGGCCTAGCCAGTCTCCAGATCTCAACCCCATAGATAATCAAATCAAATCAAATTTTATTTGTCCCATACACATGGTTAGCAGATGTTAATGCGAGTGTAGCGAAATGCTTGTGCTTCTAGTTCCGACAATGCAGTAATAACCAACAAGTAATCTAACTAACAATTCCTAAATCTTTGGAGGGAGTTGAAAGTCTGTTTACCCAGGAACAGCCCCAAAACATCACTGCTCTAGAGGAGATCTGCATGGAGGAATGGGCCAAAATACCAGCAACAGTGTGGGAAAACCTTGTGAAGACTTACAGAAAACGTTTGACCTCTGTCATTGTCAACAAAGGGTATATAACAAAGTATTGAGATCAACTTTTGTTATTGACCAAATACTTATTTTCCACCATAATTTGCAAATAAATTCATTAAAAATCCTACAATGTGATTTTTCTGGGTTTTTTTCTTCTCATTTTGTCTGTCATAGTTGAAGTATAACTAGGATGAAAATTACAGGCCTCTCTCATCTTTTTAAGTGGGAGAACTTGCACAATTGGTGGCTGACTAAATACTTTTTAGCCCCACTGTATATATAAACTGAAATATCACTTTTACATAAGTATTCAGACCATTTACTCAGTACTTCGTTGAAGCACCTTTGGCAGCGATTGCAGCCTTGAGTCTTCTTGGGTATGACACTACAAGCTTGGCACACCTGTTTTTGGGGAGTTTCTCCCAGGTTGGGAGGTCTTTTCAGGTCTCTCCAGAGATGTTCGATTGGGTTCAGGTCTGGCCTCTGACTGGGCCACTCAAGGACATTCAGAGACTTGTCCTGAATCCACTCCTGCATTGACTTGGCTGTGTACTTTGGGTCATTGTGCTGTTGGAAGGTGAACCTTCGCCCTAGTCTGAGGTCGTGAGCGCTCTGGTGCAGGTTTTCATCAAGGATCTCTGTGTACTTTGCTCTGTTCACCTTTCCTTCGATCCTGACTAGTGTCCCAGTCCCCGCCGCTGAAATACATCCCCACAGCAAGATGCTGCCACCACCAGTCTTCAACCTAGGGATGGTGCCAGGTTTCATCCAGACATGACACTTGGCATTCAGGCCAAAGAGTTCAAACATGGTTTCATCAAACCAGAGAATCTTGTTTCTCATGGTTTGAATGTCCTTTCGGTGCCTTTTGGCAAAGTCCAAGTGGGCTGTCATGTGCCTTCTACTGAGGAGTGGCTTTGACACTCTACCATAAAGGCCTGATTGGAGATGGTTGTCCTTCTGGAAGATTCCTCTATCTCTACAGAGGAGCTCTGTCAGAGTGACCATATGGTACTTGATCACGTCCCTGACCAAGGCCCTTCTCCCCCGATTGCTCAGTTTGCCAGGTGGCCAGCTCTAGGAAGAGTCTTGGTGGTTCCAAACTTCTTCCATTTAAGAATGATGGAGCCACTGTGTTCTTGGGACCTTCAATTTCGCAGAAATGTTTTTGTACCCTTCCACTGATCTGTGCCATGACACAATCCTGTCTCGGAGCTCTATGGACCATTCCTTTGACATCGTGGCTTGGTTTTTGCTCTGACATGTACTGCCAACTTTGGGACCTTATATATACAGATGTGTTCCTTTCCAAATCATGTCCAATCATTTACCACAGGTGGACTCCGATTAAGTTGTAGAAATATCTTAAGGATGATCAATGGAAACAGGATGCAACTGAGCTCAAATTTCGAGTCTCATAGCAAAGGGTCTGAATAGTAACATTAATAAAGTATGTCTGTTTTTCATTTTTAATACATTTGCCAAAAATTCTAAAAACCTGTTTTCACTTTGTCATTATGGGGTATTGTGTGTAGATTGATGAGGAAAACATTTATTTAATCAATTTTAGAATAAGACAACATGTGGAATAAGTCAAGGGGCCTGAATGCACTGTATATGGTGTGTGTATATTTTGCTTTGCGTAGGGTCAGAGCAAGATAGAGTCAGCGCAGATAGTTTGGGTACTATTATTGACTATTGAGCAGTTTGACTATTTGGGGGTAGAAGCTGTCTTGGAGCCTGTTGGTCTGAGAGCAAATGCTTCGGTACCGTTTGCCGGACACACGTGGAAGATGCATCCAGCTTATCCAGTGGTGAATGGGAATGTATAGATTGACATTTCTATGGGTCTCTCATTGATAATGAACCTTGGAAGCACCTAGTGTCTGTGTGGCCCCTCTTGAATAGCCTGGCTAAATGGAGGATAAGTGAGTGGATTGCAAGCCAATGTTTGTGCTATGGAGACGGGGAACCCCTCCTCCCTACTCAGTGTCCCTCTGGGAGTGGTAGGCTGCAGGGCTAGTCTAGTGTTGGCTGGCTGATTGACTCTGATACATGTGCTGCATATTTCATGCCCTCCAGTCTGTGTTTGTGTGTGAGGAGGCACCGTGGGAGTGTCTCTTTATAGTGATGTACCGTCTACTGTCTAAGGCAGTCTCCCTGGCCCTGCTGTCTCTCTTACTCCTCTGTGACCCATTATGGCAGCATTGAAGTCTGGAGCACCGTTATACACTGTTGTCATCATGCTTATATGTATACAACAATATTGAGACAATACATTTGACAGAGAACTAGCAGCCGTGCCTGGCCAACAGGATATAAGGTTAAAAGGGGAGGATGGTAAAGTGATGACTAACAGAAGCCCCATGAAATCTGTATGTGTTACAATAAGAGTCAAAGTTGTGAATACATGTATCATGTGGTTCTGAAGGCCATGTTTGTGTTTGTGTGTGTCTAGATGAGGATGAGGATGGTCAACGTAACACTGTCCCGTTCACACCTCTGGACAGCTTTTTCACTGACAACGACTCCCTCAAACAACAGAAGAAGAAGAAACCCAAAAAGATGAAGGAGGGCAAGATGCCCAAAGTCAAGAAGAGGAAAAAGGAGGTAAAACTCTTATCTGATTACAATCATGTCATGCAGAATATCACAGAACCTCTAAAAAGCTACAGTAGATGTTGTGCCGTATACTGTAGTCCTTGAGCAGCCATTTATATTGGCTGGGATTGAACTCCGATTTCTTTACTGGGGTACAATATTTGGTTTCTTGGACTATTCTCTAATTTCAAGGAGAAACAGTAGTGTCTTTGGCTTAGGGGCACTTGGCACCAGTGCCAGCGTGAGTGCCAGTGTAAGCTGTGGGCTTTGAGTGCTAGTGTAGATTGTGGATCAGGAGAAGCGCCTGTCCCTGTGGCAGTCAAAATGGGCGGTCGGTCAGGAGTGCTAGAGCGTGTGCCAGTAGGTTCCAACAACAACATTGTGACAGAGCTATTCTGACAGCAGAACTCTACCAGGCATTAGTTCCTGGCATTCAGAAAACAAGTTTTAAACAGCAGCACTGAGCTGAGGCTCTCCACATACCACACCACCACCATATATCAAAACAGACAACAAACTACTCCTGCATTTTATTTGTTTCCACGACTGCTCTTTAGATTCTTGGCTATTTGAGGTTAACCACAAGTGTGCCTTGAAAGACATCATAGTGAAGTCAGGGGAAAATGTTTGGTGCAACACAGTGACTGTGAGCCGGAGGAAAGTGTTTGGTGTAAAACATCCCTCTGCCATTTGAGGGCCTTGCTCTTTATACAGTTTGTGTTGGCTTTGCGGTGCCTGTTTCTCATTTGTGTGTCCCCTGCTTGTGTTCGGTTGATCAGTGTTCTGAACTGTGGCGGTGACAGAGCAGGGATGTCCCTGTCCAGGGCTGCCAGCTGCACTGTGAGGAGCTCTGGTGGCCAGTCTGTCACCGGCCCTTTGGCTGGCCACGATAAACACTGAGCATTGGACCCCGCTGTGCTAATGAGGGGTCTCCCTGTCTCTTTCCTCTCTCTCACACACTCTCTTTCTCTCCATACCGCTCTCTTTCCATGCTCAGTTCACAAGCTCTGCTAGACAGTACACGCTACGTGTTTATCAGGCAGCACTCTCTGTTAAGGGAAACCACAACTAGCTGTTATTCACTTACAATCTCTCCCCAAAGTCTACTGTCAGACATAGGCCACGGATCAATGGAGGTTACAGCCCTGTCAGTGGGCCTCTCTCCCCTAGGTCAGTCTCAGAGCTGGGAAAGCAAGCAGTGCTCAGACTCCCTCTAGCAGGGCCCAAGCACACACCACAGGAGAGCTGTTAGCACTGATGACTGGCTAGATCAGTTTTAAGGAGAGAAATCCCTTTAGGGGGACTGCGAGTTGATAGACAGCAGTGTTTCTCCCCCCCCCCCCTCCCCCGTTGCACTGTACAATTGTACGCAGTTTAGTGTTTATGGTATCGTTAGGATGTGAAGTTTGTGTATTCAATCTGACATTCATTTCTTAAATAATGGTTGCACATTATACAATTAGTATGTACTCATTTAATTTAGTACTGAAACTAGATGCTGAATAGAAAGGAAGTTGATACCAAAGGGAAGTCGTTATATATAGGAATAAACCATTTGGTTATTCTTTAGGACTTTATTTTTCAGGATCTCCCAGGAGAGTCCTCCTCTTTCTTTCCACGCTGGTCTTATGTTTCCTGTGATGTGTTTGTGTACCATTGAACCCTGTGTGTCCCGTCAATGGTTGGGTTAAGTCACTTCTCTGCAGTTTCTCTCTCTAGATTAACGGAGGTTCTGCTTCTCTGCTTCTACTACTTCCACCACCCCTCCACCCTTTTTCATTTGGACCTCCCTCCAAACTCATTCTCTCTCCTTCTCTGTATGCATAAATGAGATTTGTCTAGACGGGCGCTGGAACACAGGCTCTGCAACCACAGGCCTCTGCATAACAAGCTCGTTATGCAAACGTGTCTGATTGGATGGCACCGTTTCATTGGCTGCTGCTGCTATAGAGTGAGGGTAAGAGAGAGAGAGGGAGCGAGAGAGAGAGCTCCAGACTCTGCACGGGTTGGTCGCCATGGCAACACAGACGGGCTGGCGGTGGGGTTGGCGGGCGCTGCGGCAACGTGAGCCTTTCCCCTGCGCCACAGAGCGAGACGCCTGCGAGTCTCTCCATGGATCCACACAGGCCTACTGTGCAACAGGCAACAAGCTGCACACAGCTCTTTCATGCACACGCACGCACATACACACACACACACACACACACACACACACACACACACACACACACACACACACACACACACACACACACACACGCACACACACACAAGCCAATGCCAGTGCTCACTCATATACTTTATCTATAAACGTTCATCTGTGTAGCCTTCCAGATTTTGCCATAGCGAGGCCATGGAGACAATAGAAGGAGACAATACCTGCCCTAGTCTTATTGACTGTGGCTGGGAGGGGGAGATGTGATTGAGCAGGCGCTCAAGGTGTATGATGCTGTGTTGTTGCAGTTCTCTGTGTAAGCAGCAGCCAGTTTAGAGGTGAACAAGCCTCTGATCATGACTTCTATGGAGCTTTCAACAAGCTGGGTGCTAGATATTCAATTAATGAAATGTGACTGACCACCTCGATTCCGTCTTATGTAGCAAAATTTGGAATGGTGTTTCTTACATTGGATAAAAGTAGAGACTCAGCTACAAAATGGTGTATAATACACTGCAGTTGAGGAACAATGGGAAAGTAATTCTGTTTTGAAAGTTGATACATTTGTAACCACACTTTTTAGAAAATGGCCCCACTGGAGAGCTCTTCTTTGTCTACACCAATTCAGCATCATTCACACTCTCTTAAGCATTAGCCCCACCCATCTCTTTAAGGATTTACATATGGGGCAATGTGATAAACATACTGAGTAAGTCATTGTAGTAAACAACCAAAGATTTCAAGACTACAGTGGAAAGTAGTAGCCTAAAATAAGGCAAAACTCCAGGTAAAAATTTGAGGTTGACCGATTATGATTTTTCAACGCCGATACCGATACAGATTATTGGAAGACCAAAAAAAGCAGATACCGATCAATCGGCTGATTTATATATATATATATATAAATAATGACAATTACAACAATACTGAATGAACAATGAACACTTTTATTTTCACTAAATATAATACATAAATAACATCTATTTAGTCTCCAATAAATAATGAAACATGTTCAATTTGGTTTAAATAATGCAAAAACTCAGCGTTGGAGAAGAAAGTAAAAGTGCAATATGTAAGAAAGCTAACGTTTAAGTTCCTCAGAACATATGAAAGCTGGTGGTTCAATATTCCCAGTTCTTCAATATTCCCAGTTAAGAAGTTTTAGGTTGTAGTTATTATAGGAATTATGACGCATCGACTATTTCTCTCTATACCATTTGTATTTCATATACCTTTGACTATTGGATGTTCTTATAGGTACTTTAGTATTGCCAGCCTAATCTCGGGAGTTGATAGGCTTGAAGTCATAAACAGCGCTGTGCTTCAAGCATTGCTAAGAGCTGCTGGCAAACGCAGTGCTGTTTGAATGAATGCTTACGAGCCTGCTGCTGCCTACCACCGCTCAGTCAGACTGCTCTATCAAATATCAAATCATAGACTTAATTATAATATAATAAACACAGAAATACAATCCTTTGGTCGTTAATATTGTCAAATCCGGAAACTATAATTTCGAAAACAAAACATTTATTCCTTCAGTGAAATACAGAACTGTTCTGTAATTTATCGAACGGGTGGCAACCCTAAGTCTAAATATTGCTGTTACATTGCAAAGCCTTCAATGTTATGTCATAATTATGTAAAATTATGGCAAATTAATTACGGTCACACAGTTCACAACGAGCCAGGCGGCCCAAACTGTTGCATATACCCTGACTCTGCTTGCACTGAACGCAAGAGAATTGACACAATTTCCCTAGTTAATATTGCCTGCTAATATTAATTTATTTAAATTAAATATGCAGGTTTAAAATATATACTTCTGTGTATTGATTTTAAGAAAGGCATTGATATTTATGGCTAGGTATTTATGGCTAGCGCGAAAGCGCTTTTGTTACGTCATCACCCATTTGGCGAAGTTGAAGTAGGCTGTGATTCGCTGATAAATTAACAGGCACCGCATTGATTATATGCAACGCAGGACAAGCTAGTTAACCTAGTAATATCATCAACCATGTGTAGTTAACTAGTGATTATGTTAAGATTGATTGTTTTTTCTAAGATAAATTTAATGCTTGCTAACAACTTACCTTGGCTCCTTGCATCCACCAGGTTCTTTTGATTCTACACTCGTGTAACAGGTGGTCAGGCTGCCATGCAGTGTCCTCGTGGATTGCAATATAATTGGCCATAATCGCCGTCCAAAAAGGCAGATTACCGATTGTTATGAAAACTTGAAATCAGCCTTAATTTATTTGCCTTGCCGATTAATCGGTCGACCTCTAGTAAAAATACAATTTATCTAGTTCTAGGCCTATATCCCAATCTAACTTTGGTGCAGGTCATGTTTTTCTTCACTTTCCTGTCTCTGGTAAACATGTGTAAATAGTGGGTCATGCGAACAAAATGCTATACCTACCCCCCAGCCACATCTAACTAAGTGGATGGGTCATTATTGTCGAGACATGTATGCATGTTCATGAAATACAATAGATGGCCATAATCACCCCCAGACACACCTGGCTAACTTGATGGACCATGTAATCATCTGGCGAAGTGAAGTCTTCTGTTTTGGCATGTAGCTAGTTAGCTAGCTAAACAATGAACTATAATCCCAACCCTTACCATACAAATGGATTATCAGCTAGCCACCATGCATGAAATGCTGTTGTGTGAATATGCAGGTAGCTAAAGCTAACCAACTAACTTCAATGTTAGCTACTGTAGCTAGCTAACATTAGGCTATATATAGCAATGCAAATAGCTTTCTGAGATACAAATAATATTACTACACAGATACACTTAAAGTTAGCTAGTGAGCCAGCAAGCTAACGTTCGCTAGCTAATGAACAGTACGCTTTAACTTGCAATGAAAACGACTTATAACTTATAATATATAACTTATAATATCTGAAAATTCTGCTAGACTCTGCTTCACGGAAGACTGGAACCACGTTAACTAAGTAAGACGTCTAGCCGTGTCGTTTCCGTTTTGTTTTGGAGCTACAGCTTGTTTGGCCCATTGTGTCAAGTCACTCTGGTTCTCACCGACCCTGTGCATAAAGCAGTCCATCACAACTTTTCCCCACTGACCTTTGTCAATAGCGCCTGCTAAATTCAGGGGATCATTGTTGTTGAGAGCAGTAGCAACACTTTTGCATTTCTCCATGGCTAACATTATATTTTTCAAAACATCCACAGTAGCAAGGATTATCCATACATGTTAACCTTTATTTAACTAGGCAAGTCAGTTAAGAACAAATTCTTAATTTCAATGATGGCCCAGGAACAGTGGGTTAACTACCGTGTTCAGAACGACAGATTTTTAATCTTAATATATCTTGCAACCTTTCGGTTACTAGTCCAATGCTCTAACCACTAGGCTACCTGCCGCCCCACACTGAGAAGCTCATGTTATAGGCAGACGTGGGCTACGTGGCAGACCAATTCGAACTCATCTCCCGGCATGTCCAGCCTATCCATTATCTCAGCCAATGGTGGCTAGTGGGAAGGTTCCTGGCTTTTTCCGTGGCTAAACCAACTAGGCTTGTAATTGAACCGTTTCATTAATATTTACAGATGGCATACACTTTTGTTATAAAGGCACATGAAAGTTCACATGTTCCAGAAGGCATTCCTGCCAAAAAAAGCATTTTGATAAAAAATCAATGTTTACGTTCAAATGCCTCTCCTGTGAAGTAGTGATGTGCGACATATGCCTAGCTTCCTGAAATGGTCATCATTATCCAGATGGTATGGGGGACTGTCTTTCCTCTTGAAGTACAGACTCTGTATGTTAGTGTTATTTGCTGACTCATTGTCTGTGCATCAAATGTCTCCTGAATGATTGACAGGCAGAGGGGGTGAGATTATAAGTGAAAGTAATGATAGTGTTGAGACGATAAACACTGTTGTATCTGTGTGTGTGACAGGGAGGAGGAGGTGGAGGAGTAGGAGGTGGTGGCAGTGACTTGAAGGAGCAGGCCCCTGAGCGGGAGGATGACCGTCCACTGCAGGGTCCAGAGATTGGCTCAGAGAGCGAGAGCAGCACCTACGCCCCTACCACAAAGAAGAAGAAGAAACCCAAGGATAAGAAAGAGAAGAAACCCAAACGGAAGAAGAGAGAAGAGGAGGAGGAGGATGACGATGATGATGATGACGAAGATGATGAAAATAATAAGGTACAGTAAGAGTGCCTCTGTTACAACATCTCTGTCTAGTTTGATATGTATTTGATATTATTTGGGGCCTTTGTGGATTTATAGACTGAACTCTTACTTCAGTGTTGTTGTGCCCCAGGAGCCCAAGTCGTCCAGTCAGCTGATGCAGGAGTGGGGTCTGGAGGATGTGCAGTATGGCTTTACAGAGGAGGACTATACAACCCTCACCAACTACAAGGCCTTCAGCCAGTTCCTCAGGTACTATACATGTAGGATCATCATTTACTGCCTTTCTTGTCTATGGATGGCTGTCATGGCTGTGTAGCTTAGTTGTAGTTTGAGTATATCCAAATAAAACTGTATAGCAATACTGGAGCAGTATGGTGAATACTGGACTGTTTGTTAGAGAGAGAGAGAGAGAGAGAGAGAGAGATGCTGTGTGTGACAGCCTGGAAGCTCAGAGACTGAATGTATTGACCGAGTATCTCAGAGAGACCAATGTGCCGAACCACAAGACATTGGTTGACAAATCACAATCAAAGTACTCACACAACACAGAGGGGACTTCACACAGATGGGTCACCACTAGTTCTGGTGAATAAAAGTCACTCTAGTGCAGATTGTTACAGTATATAATTAACTAAGAAAATAACAAGATAGTAAGATTACAGTGTTCTTTCTCTTTCCCTGACTTTCCTCAGGCCACTTATTGCCAAGAAGAACCCTAAGATCCCCATGTCAAAGATGATGACAGTGTTAGGGGCCAAGTGGCGAGAGTTCAGCGCTAACAACCCCTTCAAAGGCACGTCTGCAACTGCTGTGGCTGCTGCGGTGGCTGCTGCCGTGGAAACGGTCACTGTTGCCTCGCCCCCCTCTGTCAAAGAGATCACTACACTGTCAAGCTCTCAGCCTGGGCAAATCAGAAAAGCCAAAACCAAAGAGGGAAAGGGTAAGGGCTGTCATTAAATAATTCTGTATATCAGTGTGTATTGAAATGTGCTAATAAAGTACCCTCTATACCTCTCTGGCCTGTGCTGGATGTTGTTGTCCTATAGGGCCTGGGGTTCGACGGAAAACAAAGACTGTAAAGGAGGTAAAGAAGAAAAGTAAAGGGAGGAAGACCAAATCAAAGAAGAAAGCATCCTCGGTAAGGTTTGGTGCGGCACGTCTTCTTTCTTACCTTCAGTCACATAACTATGACTTGAGAAGATACAGTAGATTGTTCTTCCCACACTCAGGTATACATTTACATTACATTTAAGTCATTTAGCAGACGCTCTTATCCAGAGCGACTTACAAATTGGTGAATTCACCTTCTGACATCCAGTGGAACAGCCACTTTACAATAGTGCATCTAAATCATTTAAGGGGGGGTGAGAAGGATTACTTTATCCTATCCTAGGTATTCCTTGAAGAGGTGTGGATGAGGTACAGTGTGTGTGCTTATTGTCTTAGTTAAACAGCACCCAAGATACTAATTTTGGGGTTTTATGTCCAAACTTGTGTGTGAGTGTTATTGGCTCTCATTGCTGATTGACTGTGTGGTTGTGAATGACTCGTGTCTGTTGGCAGAGTGAGGAGGACTTTGGGCTAGAGGAGTCGGACTTTGATGATGTCAGCATCCACAGTGCCTCGGTGCGCTCTGATACCTCGGGGAATGCCAAGAAGAAAGCCCGGAAGGGTCGGAAAAAAAGGAAAAGTATGCTATGTCCGTTATCTACACTCCATGGCAGTTCCACTAGTTTATACTGTATATCTTCCTACCTTTTCATAACCCTCATAACCTAATGACTGTTACTGCTGTGTGTGGGAAGACACAGACTACAGTAACTTTTATCTGTGTTTCCTGTCTTGTGTTCAGGAGAGGATGGGGACGGCTATGAGACAGACCACCAGGACTACTGTGAAGTGTGCCAGCAGGGAGGGGAGATCATCCTGTGTGACACCTGTCCCAAAGCCTATCACCTGGTGTGTCTGGACCCCGAGCTGGAGAAGGCTCCCGAGGGCAAGTGGAGCTGCCCCCACTGTGTGAGTAGTACACCTTAACCTGGACTATCACTAAACACAACAGAAGTACATCATCCCTATCACATTGTAGAAAAATATACATGATCACTATCCCTCATCTGTGCATTCAGGAGAAGGAGGGCATCCAGTGGGAGGCCAAAGATGATGACGATGAGGAAGAGGAGGTTGCAGTTGAGGAAGAGGACGACCACCTGGAGTTCTGCAGAGTGTGTAAAGACGGAGGGGAGCTCCTGTGCTGTGACACCTGCCCCTCTTCCTACCATATCCACTGCCTCAACCCGCCACTGCCTGAGATACCCAATGGGGAGTGGCTGTGCCCACGCTGCATGGTGAGTGACAAGTTCTCCCACCAGTCAGTGTGATGATCCAATTGATGAACCATGTTATTTGTGAGAATGCACTTGGCTCTCCATTATTAAAATAGACTGCTGGAAACAAAATGAAAGTGTCTTTCTCTGTGCAGGCTCCCAAGAGAGAACAGAGAGATAATACCAAGCTGTCTCACACAACTCTCGTTTCCCCTCTAGTGCCCACCTCCGAAGGGGAAGGTACAGAGAATTCTCCACTGGATTTGGGGGGACCCCCCCTTACCAACTGAAGTGCCCCCTGGCCCCGATGGAGAGACTGTGGACCCGCTGGTAAAGCCCCCCCTGAAGGGCCACCCGGAGAGGGAGCTGTTTGTCAAGTGGGCTGGTCTCTCCTACTGGCACTGCTCCTGGGTCAGCGAACTGCAGGTGAGACACACATTTGTCTGTTTGACTGCTGCTGAGGGGTTTTCCAGTGTTTGAAAGTCAGCCATGGTCAAATATACTGGCTTACTCTCACTTTAAAAATCTAGCTTGCAGAAGTTACAAGACTCTACATTTGCTACAGCACATTGTCACAAATACGACAAGAATTTTCTGCAGCATCGTTGGTTAACCCATGGTCTTGTCTGTGGTGTGTGCAGTTGGAGCTGTACCACGCGGTGATGTACCGTAACTACCAGAGGAAGAACGACATGGACGAGCCCCCTCCGTACGACTACGGCTCTGGGGAGGAGGAGCTGAACAATGAGAAGAGGAAGAGTAAAGACCCAGAGTACGCTGCCATGGAGGAGAGATTCTACCGCTACGGCATCAAGCCAGAGTGGATGGTCATCCACAGGATCCTCAACCACAGGTGCCCACCCCAGACACACACACCTTCCTCTCCCTGTCGGGACATTCTCTCCCCCAGACTCACGCTCAGCACTTGATATACAGTGGAATAAACTAGGAATCTCAACCATAGATTTTTGTCCCAGGTTTGAAATATGTAATTGCAACCTTTCCTTTGTATTCTGAAGCTCCCAGAGTTGTGATTGTCATTGTTCCTTGCATTCTCTACAGTTATGATAAGGATGGGGATGTGCACTACCTGATCAAGTGGAGAGACTTGCCCTATGACCAGTGCACCTGGGAGGTGGATGACTTTGATGTCCCTGAGTATCACAACACCAAACACTCCTACTGGGACCACAGGTCAGCTCAGAACTCACACTTTTCCCTCTCTCTCTCTCAATTCAATTCAAGGGGCTTTATTGGCATGGGAAACATATGTTTACATTTCCAAAGCAAGTGAAGTAGATAATATACAAAAGTGAAATAAACAACAAAAATGAACAGTAAACATTACACTCACAGAAGTCTCTCTCTCTCTCTCTGGCTCTCTCTCTTTCACTGTATCTCTCTGTCCCTCTCTCTTACGCATGCGCATACAAACATATTTCACATGATTTCACAACCTGAGTAGACTGTTTGTTGACGTCTCCTGTGATTTGACAGGGAGCAGATGATTGGTGACGACCAGCGCCCTTTAGTGGTGAGAAAGGGAAAGAAGGGCAAAGAGGAGGAGAAGAGGAGGGAGAGAGAAATCCCTCCTAATGCTCCAATCATAGATGTGAGTGGGAATCATTACGAGGGACTAAAACATACTGTACTATTGGCTTAACAATAAGCTGATACACCTCTGGCTGTTCTTTCTCCGTCACTAGCCTACCATCAAGTTTGAACATCAACCGTGGTACATCAATGCCACTGGGGGAACCCTACACCCGTACCAGCTGGAGGGTCTAAACTGGTTACGGTTCTCCTGGGCACAGGGCACAGACACTATCCTGGCAGACGAGATGGGCCTGGGCAAGACTGTCCAGACCATCGTCTTCCTCTACTCACTCTACAAGGAGGTGGGTGAGGAGGACAGGCTCATACAGGAAAGGGGTCTATTTGTTTATTAATGTTCCATGACATTATTAAGTAAATACAATACACAATAGAATCAGTAGTGATGAAAGTAATGCAATATCTGTTGTGTATATCATCAAACAGTGTCCTTAGTCATGACTGAAACACGGCTGAAACATGTCCTCCCCTCTCAGGGTCACTCCAAAGGGCCTTACCTGGTCAGTGCCCCCCTGTCCACCATCATCAACTGGGAGAGGGAGTTTGAGATGTGGGCCCCAGACTTCTACGTGGTGACCTACACTGGGGACAAAGAAAGCCGGGCGGTCATCCGGGAGAACGAATTCACCTTCGAGGACAGTGCGGTCAAGACAGGCCGCAAGGTCTTCCGTATGAAGGTATCCCCATAAAATAAAAATGTATTGAATCTCAGTAAACATCGACAAGCATGTGTCATTTACAGGCCAAAGGAGAGTGGTGGTCATATACAGACTCTCTGTTTTGGTCTTGACAGAAAGACACGGCCATCAAGTTCCATGTGTTGCTGACGTCATATGAGCTAATCACCATCGATCAGACCATTCTGGGCTCCATTAACTGGGCCTGTCTAGTGGTGGACGAGGCCCACAGACTGAAGAACAACCAGTCAAAGGTAACCCACCTCAAATTAAACCAATGCGTTCTACAAATGGATGTAATTGTTTGTTTTTTTGTCACTGGTGAACGGTCAATTGGCTCATAGTGTTTCTTAAGGTCCAAATTCTGATTTCTTTACGATCTATGATCAGTATCTTATCTATCTCTTCTCTTCCAACATCATCAACCTTGTATAGCATTATGACTCAACTCTTATTTGTGGCTTGGTTGAGTGTCTAATGTCGCTGTCACTGTTCCACAGTTTTTCAGAATTCTCAATGGGTATAAGATCTACTATAAGCTGCTACTGACTGGCACTCCTCTGCAGAACAACCTGGAGGAGCTGTTTCACCTGCTCAACTTCCTCACCCCAGAGAGATTCAAGTAAGAGCTGTGCTGTACTTCCTCCTGTGGCCATCCATTAGCCTGTCAGCCTGCCTCTTGGGCCTCTTACCTGCTGCAGTAGCAGAGAGTAAAGACCTAATGCTGAGGGAGATTCAATTGTTACCACAGTGTTCTCCTTTCAAATCCCTGCATACTAAGGCTTACAGTACAGCCTAAAGCCATGGCGGACACTTAAGCGTCAGTTGCTCCTCTTAACATCGACTGGAACAAATGGGGATTGTGCCGTCTTTAAATGGTGTCTATAAACGGTTTTGCTGTGTCTGTGCTCGCTCTGTGTGCAGTAACCTGGAGGGGTTCCTGGAGGAGTTTGCAGACATCTCCAAGGAGGACCAGATCAAGAAGCTGCATGATCTGCTGGGCCCACACATGCTCAGGAGACTGAAGGCTGACGTCTTCAAGAACATGCCTTCCAAGACAGAGCTCATTGTACGAGTGGAGCTCAGCCCCATGCAGAAGTTAGTTAGTCCTCTTCTAGTACTTTTCTGTTGAACCTCCCATTGTTGTGTAAAACCCCTTCAGAGTGGTTCCCCCAGGCCTAATCCCGCCTTTCATGTTTGACCTCTGACCCACAGGAAGTACTACAAGTTTATCCTGACGCGGAACTTTGAGGCGCTCAACTCCAAGGGTGGGGGCAATCAGGTGTCCCTGCTCAACATCATGATGGACCTGAAGAAGTGCTGCAACCACCCCTATCTGTTCCCCGTGGCAGCTGTGGTGAGGGAGGGAGGAGAGATGGGATCCCTCCGGGTAGAGGGAGGGAGGGAGGAGGGAGGGGAGGAGACAGGGCAGAGGGGGTAGACCATGCTAAGGCCTGCAGGGAGGGACTGATGTTTAGGAGGAATTGTGTTTCTAAATGTGTGTATCATTGGAGGCTGCTGAGGGGAGGACGGTTCATAATAATGTCTGGAATGGAGTGAATGGAATGGTATCAAACACATTGGTTTCCATGTGGTTGATACCATTCTATTGACTCCATTCCATCCATTATTATGAACCGTCCTCCCCTCAGCAGCCTCCACTGGTGTGTATTGTAGAAGTTGATAGGTTGCCAACATGCAGGTATGTTTGTTTATCAGTGAGAGTTGACTGTCTGTGTATGAGTGGCTGTGGCCTCTTGTCGGGTTATTTGCTCATTGTGTATACGCAGGAGGCACCAGTGTTACCCAATGGCTCTTATGATGGGAACCAGCTGGTCAAGTCCTCAGGCAAACTCACCCTGCTCCAGAAGATGCTGAAGAAACTCAAAGATGAAGGACACAGAGTTCTCATCTTCTCCCAGATGACTAAGATGCTGGATCTGCTTGAAGACTTTCTGGAATACGAGGGCTACAAATATGAACGCATTGATGGAGGCATCACAGGGGGACTACGACAGGAGGCTATCGACCGGTTCAACGGTGAGTTACGCTGCTGTTCTGTCTTTCTCCAGCAGGGAGCAGCACAAACAGCACTCACACTCGCGTACTCACTCACTCATTGACTGTGTGCCTTGATTCTTACTGCAGCACCGGGTGCTCAGCAGTTCTGCTTCCTGCTCTCCACCCGAGCTGGAGGCTTGGGCATCAACCTGGCCACGGCAGACACCGTCATCATCTACGACTCAGACTGGAACCCTCACAATGATATCCAGGTACTGTGGGACATGGTAGCGACTAACACAGGCATACTGTACATACAGTATACTGTCTTCTGAATGCATTATAACCCTCACAGTGTTATCTCGTTCTATTTGTCTTCCTCCTTGACTCCCTGTTATGTTTCTTTATTTGGAACTCTGCCGCTCTCGCTTTCCCTCCCTCCATCTCTCTGCTGCAGGCATTCAGCAGGGCCCACCGTATAGGTCAGAACAAGAAGGTGATGATCTATCGCTTTGTGACACGGGCCAGCGTGGAGGAGCGCATCACCCAGGTGGCCAAGAGGAAGATGATGCTGACCCACCTGGTGGTGAGGCCCGGCCTGGGCTCCAAGACCGGCTCCATGTCCAAACAGGAGCTGGATGACATCCTCAAGTTCGGCACCGAGGAGCTCTTCAAGGATGAGATGGAGGCAGCTGCACGGGCCATGGGTTCGCATCAAAAACTCTGTAAGAATAATGGTACGCACACTGACTACACTGTGTCACAATATAAAGCAATCAAGCTTCTAAACGTGCCTCTATTTTCAAGCAAGCTGCTATAGTTATGGACACACAGCCAAAGAAAGGTATAGTGTGCCACTCGTGTTACCAGAGGTATAACTAGAGCAGTGGGCTTCAAAGTTGGGGTCGCGGAGGAACTGCAATGGGGTGGACAAATAAATAACTGAGTAGGGATTACTGTATGGGATCAATATACAATTCACCCCATGGGTTTAGCATTTCTGTTTGAAAAGTCAGACCTGTTTTGCTAGGAACATATAGTTGTTTTGAACTGAACATTAAACCAATTTGCATTCTTCTAATATTGTCTCTAGATTTGACATGGATGTAAAGTAAACCAGCCTGTATCCCTCTGATATATTGTGATACTTGTGTTTACTCCAGGGGACATAAAGGATGGAGATGAGGGCAGTGTCATTCACTATGATGACAATGCCATCTCCAAGCTGCTGGACCGTAGCCAGAATGCCACGGAGGACACTGAGATCCAGAACATGAACGAATACCTCAGCTCCTTCAAGGTGGCCCAGTATGTTGTCAAAGATGAGGATGTAGAGGTGAGGACACACACTAACACACTCAGTCAGCATGGGCGTTGCTATGTCTAGGAGTGGCTCTGTTATGTATTCTCAAGTGTTTATGTGTGAGTATTTTAGCAGTCTCTTCATTGTATTCTCATTGATTACCAGTGTTTATTCAGTAGTAGCTAACCATTTTGTTTACCCTGGAGTATCCTTGTTCAGTATTCTGACGTTGTGTGCATGCATGTGTGTTCAGGAGGAGCCCCAGCGGGAGATCATTAAGCAGGAGGAGAATGTGGATCCAGACTACTGGGAGAAGCTGCTGAGGCACCACTATGAGCAGCAGCAGGAGGACCTGGCCCGTAACCTGGGCAAAGGCAAACGCATCCGCAAGCAGGTCAACTACAACGACACGTCTCAGGAGGACCAAGGTTTGCCTCATACTGTACTGTACACTCTGGCCTGCTATTCTCTTCTTCTTTAAAGGGATACTTCAGGATTTTGGCAATGAAGTCCTTTATCTACTTCCCCAGAGTCAGATGAACTCGTGGATACCATTGTCATGTTTCTAGCGTTAGTGCAATTGCTAACTCAATGACTGGACATATTAACTGCTATCATGTTAGTAGATACCATAGACTTTTAGTTATTGTGTTAATGCTAGTTAGCATTAGCTCATGAAACTACCTCTAACTTACTTCATACTGGATGCAGAGTATAAAAAATGGATCCATGAGTTCATCTGACTCTGGGGAAGTAGATATACGGCTGCATTGCCAAAATCCTGAAGTATCCCTTTACTGTAACAGTAATGCTATGCTTATTGGTCCCCCTCCTTTTAGAAAACATTTGAGTGAACTTAGCATCACTCTTAGCATCAGTGGTATTCAAACTTTTTCAGTGGGGACCCCATTTGTTTTGGCCAGAATTTCTGGGGACCCCATTTTTTTTCCCAAGAATTTTGCGTGACCCCACCCCAAATCTAATGACACAACCTTACAATCGGTAAATTTATATTCTTACATCAACAAATAACCTTCAATTCATCACATTTTCATCTTGAAAAGAAACCAATAAATACATTTACTCAATAAAATTGTATTTTTCAAATGATCTTTCTCAAAAAGTTTTGCATAAGGGCCCCGTACAATAATATGTAATATGTACTTTTTCATGTATTAATTTGTCGACCCCACTGCAGTTTCCCCGCGACCCCAACTTTGAATCCCACTGCTCTAGTTATACCTCTGGTAACACGAGTGGCACACTATACCTTTCTTTGGCTGTGTGTCCATAACTAAAGCAGCTTGCTTGAAAATAGTAGCACATTTGAAGCTTGATTGCTTTATATTGCTTATAGCGTTACAGTATGCAAGTTGTGTAGAGTTCCTTTTATAACACTACCCCCCCCATAGTTCAACAACAGGCATTTGAGACTGAAAGGGAAACATTTAAACCCATCTAAAGCAAATGCACACTCAGAGACATGAAGTGTTGATGAAGTGCACAGTCCACCAGTGTAGTGGCTGGGAGGACAGAACAGACAGAAGCTCTGCTGCTAGTCAGTAGTAGTTTTTGAAAGAATGCCTGCCCCCCAGTCGTGTAGTGGAGTAGTGTCAGTGTGCATGCCCACTGTAGCGGTCTGCGGTGCTAGCCCCCCTCCCCTCCCCTCCTCCCCCAGTAGGCCCCTACACAAGTGAATGCACTGTGCTGTTTCTCTCTGATCTGATCTGTGGCTCAGAGTGGCAGGATGATCTTTCAGACAATCATTCCGAGTACTCCGTGGGGTCCGAGGACGAGGACGAAGATTTCGAAGAGAGGCCGGAAGGTGGGTGTCAATGAGACCTGCGTAATCACTACGTTATAGATAACTAACTCTCTCAGTGCCTGCTCTGTCCTGTGTAGATGGGCCTGGAACCTATCATTGATAAGATGTTGCTGAGGCACCTGGCTGATGGTGGTGGGGGGGGGTGTTTCTCTGTAGGTGGGCGCAGGCATTCTCGCAGGCAGCTGAAGAGTGACAGGGACAAACCTCTGCCACCCCTGCTGGCACGCGTAGGGGGCAACATCGAGGTAAGGAAGAAAGCACTCTGGTTTTAATGTAGTAGACAACATGTGTATGCACATTGATTTGACCAATGGGTATAATGCCCTGTGCCAGGTGCTGGGGTTCAACGCCCGTCAGCGGAAGGCCTTCCTCAACGCTATCATGCGCTGGGGCATGCCTCCTCAGGACGCCTTCAACTCTCACTGGCTGGTCAGAGACCTGAGAGGGAAGAGTGAGAAAGAGTTCAGGTATTTAAAGCTCCTCCTGTACTGTATTTTAACTGGGGTTCAGCTTGCAGTCTACTGTTCACTCCCATACGAAATGCAAGACAATGTTAGTTCAAGTATTAAAAAAAATTATATTTATTGTTGAATCTTTTTCTAGTTAGTTACTTTTTTTCTTCCTTTTTTCACCCCAATTTCGTGGTATCCAATTGGTAGTTACAGTCTTGTCTCATTGCTGCAACTCCCATACGGGCTCGGGAGAGGCGAAGGCCGAGAGCCACGCTCCTCTGAAACACAACCCAGCCAAGCCGCACTGCTTCTAGACACAATGCCCACTTAACCTGGAAGCCAGCCGCACCAATGTGTTTGAGGAAACACCGTACATCTTGGGACCGTGTCAGCGTGCACTATGCCCACCACATGAGTCGCTAGTCTGCAATGGGACAAGGACATCCCTGCTGGCCAAACCCTCCCCTAGCCCGGACGACGCTGTCCCAATTGTGCGCCAGCCCATTGGTCTCCCGGGCACGGCCAGCTGCGACAGAGCCTGGACTCAAACCCAGAATCTCTAGTGACACAGCTAGCACTGCGATGCAGTGTCTTAGACCACTGCGCCACTCGGGGGGCCCCAATTCAAGTATCTTTGTTACTATGATCGGAAATTGATTAGCCGTATGAATGTGACCCTGTCTCTCTTAGGGCCTACGTGTCCCTGTTCATGAGACATCTTTGTGAGCCCGGGGCAGATGGGGCGGAGACCTTTGCAGATGGGGTTCCACGAGAAGGGCTGTCCCGTCAGCATGTCCTCACCAGGATTGGGGTTATGTCTCTGGTCAGGAAAAAGGTACACATCAACCAGTCATCCATTGACTCCATAGTTACATGAATAAAACCCAGCAGAAAGCAGTAAGTTAGCCTCCTAACAGGGTTGAGAAATGTTTTGTAGCCTATGTTTAGATTGAGTAAGGCTGGTTCGCTGCCTCTAGCATCTGGTTTTAGATTGCAATAAAATGCAACAAGTCTAGAATGGTGGAGAAATCCAGTTTCTTCTGTTGTTAGATTGTTAACTCACTGTTGTGTTTGTATCCAGGTCCAGGAGTTTGAGCATGTCAATGGGAAATACAGCACACCAGACCTGATCCCTATTGGACTGGAGCTGAAGAAACTGACTGAGAGTCTGTCCTCTGACCCCAACACCCCCGTCCCTGCTAGCCCTGCTGCCACACCCCAGCCTCCTGGAAGTCCTGTCCCACCAGGTCACATCCTCACCCTGTCCAGTGTGTGTGGTATGTGTGTGTGTTTCAGAACTCAGCTTAGTTCATTAGATTCAATAGACAGGAAATGTGAGACACTGTTTGGTGATTGTTTTGCTGTTTCTACAGAGAAGATGGACTCGATCTCAGGGCCTGCTGAAGACAAGGAGCCCACAGAACAGGAATGCAAGAAGCTACCAGAACTGGAGGTCAGAGTTCACGCTTCTTCAGAAATGTCCCTTTATTCCCCGCTCTTATCCTTCTCATCCCTCTATCCTTTACTGTCTTCATACATCTCCCCATAAATCTCATTTGATTATTATTATAATACAAAACACATGCCACTTTCTAACTGTCACCTTTTAAAGTAAACTGTCTCCTTTTTGTTTTACTCTGTCTCCCTCTCCATTTGTGATGGTTGTCTCTCCAGACTCATGTTAGTACAGAGTCATCATCCCAGGTAGAGAAGACGGACATCGCTCCTGACAGTGATGAGACAGAGAAAGGCAGCACAGAGGACAAACCAGTCTCCTCAGAGGAGAGTAGTGAAATGACAGACATACCCTCCGCACTGATAGAGCCATCCATCAATCCTAAAGAGCCTCCATCCATACAGACAGAGCTGTTGTCCAATCAAAGCTCACCAAAAGGTGAGTGGTGCATTACATGGTTATAATCAAATGAAGTGTAAATGGTTGGTGTAATGGCTTTGGTTTGTCCCACTTCATAAAAATCAGTTGTAACATGTCTCTGTTCTGATGTGGTCATCTGTTTGTCAATGACCCTCTAGCGGAGCCCTGTCGAGAGACAGAGAAGTCCTTAGAAAAAGGAGAGAGTGATCCTGCTCCAGCCAAACCTGAGGAGAAGGAACTGAATCCAGGTATTTGCGGAACAGCGAAAAACATTAAAACCTTGTCACTCATTGAGTGACACTTTTTGCAGAAAGAGGATCTCAAAAATGTAAGCTAGTTGTTCCATTTCCTTAGTTGTTTCAGACGAGGCCAAGAGCGAGGACTTGCTCGTGCCCGAGGGACGGCTGAATGGAGAAAAAGAGGCACAGGAGGAGATGGAGGAGATCAGGAGGGAATTACTGGAGAAGAATGGTTTCAAGATGAGGTTCATGTTCAACATTGCCGACGGAGGCTTCACAGGTGAGGGATGGGCGGGAGAAACAGCTAAGGTGTAGGAACATTACACACACTACATGACCAAAAGTATTTGGACACCTACTTGTCAAACATCTCATTCCAAAATTGTGGCCATTAAAATGGAGTTGGTCCACCCTTTGCTGCTATAACAGCCTCCACTCTTCTCGGAAGGCTTTCCACTAGATAATGGAACATTAAATCCTAACAGGGTTGAGAAATGTCTTGTAGCCTATGTTTAGATTGAGTAAAGCTGGTTCCCTGCCTCTTGCATCTGGTTTTAGATGCATCTGGTTTTAACTCACTGTTGTGTCTGTATCCAGGTCCAGGAGTTTGAGCATGTCAATGGGAAATACAGCACTCCAGACTTGCTTCAATTCAGCCACAAGAGCATTAGTGAAGTCGGGCACTGATGTTGGGCGATTAGGCCTGGCTCGCAGTAGGCTTTGAAATTCATCCCAAAGATGTTCGATGAGGTTGAGTTCAGGGCTCTCTGCAGGCCAGTCAAGATCTTCCACACCGATCTCGACAAACTATTTCTGTATGGCATCGCTTTGTGCATGGGGGCATTGTTATGCTGAAACAGGAAATGTCCTTCCCCAAACTGTTACCACAAGTTACATGCACAGAATCATCTAAAATGTCATTGTATGCTGTAGCATTAAGATTTCCCTTCACTGGAACTAAGGGGCCTAGTCCAAACCATGAAAAACAGCCCCATACCATTATTCCACCTCCACCAAACTTTGCAGTTGGCACTATGCGTTAGAGCAGGTAGGAATTCGCCAAACCCAGATTCATCATTCGGACTGCCAGATGGTAAAGCATGATTCATCATTCATTCAGCTCTAGCAGGGTAGAAGTTTTACGAACTGACTTGTTGGAAAGGTGGCGTCCTATGATGGTGCCACGTTGAAAGTGACTGAGCTCTTCAGTAAGGCCATTCTACTGCCAATGTTTGTCTATGGAGATTGCATGGCAGTGTGCTCGATTTAATACACCTGTCAGCAATGGGTGTGGCTGAAATAGCCGAATCCACAAATTTGAAGGGGTGTCCACATACTTCTGTATATATAGTGTAGATGTATGATCTGATGTGTTACTATATCTCAGAGCTGCACACCCTGTGGCAGAACGAGGAGCGGGCTGCCGTGTCATCTGGGAAGATGTATGACATCTGGCACCGTCGCCACGACTACTGGCTACTGGCTGGCATCGTAACGTATCCTTCCTCTGCATCTAACACAGCTGTTCGGAATTCACAGTGTGCAGGTCTCTCTGTTTGTGATGTGAAGCCCTTTTATCATGTTTGTTTTCCTTTACGGGGGAACCTCAGACATGGCTATGCCCGCTGGCAGGACATTCAGAACGACCCACGCTATGCCATCCACAATGAGCCCTTCAAGACTGAGATGCACAAAGGAAATTACCTGGAGATGAAGAACAAGTTCCTGGCTCGTCGCTTTAAGGTGAAATGCTTATTGCTGTCATACGAACACGTGTGAACACCTTGAATCTGAAAAGTGGACAAGACAACTGAAGGCAACATTCAATCTCCACATCTCTCTCACCACCCCCCCCCCTCTCTGCCCCTCTTTTAGCTGTTGGAGCAGGCTCTGGTGATAGAGGAGCAGTTGAGGAGGGCAGCGTACCTGAACATGACCCAGGACCCCAGCCACCCGGCCATGGCCCTAAACACTCGCTTTGCTGAGGTGGAGTGTCTGGCTGAGTCTCACCAGCACCTGTCCAAGGAGTCTCTAGCCGGGAACAAGCCAGCCAACGCTGTGCTGCACAAAGGTCTGTCATCTCCCAGTGTGTACACAGCAGCAGGACTAAAACACTGTCTACAAACTCAAGATCTGGGTGAATAATAATTAAGCATTGCATGAACTGTAGATAAGATTGAATACGTTAGTGCATTCTCGTTATTGACGGTGTGTGTGTATGTGTTTGTTCTGTGTGTGTGTGTGTGTGTATGTGTATGTGTTTGTTCTGTGTGTATGTGTGTGTGCGTTCCAGTACTGAACCAGCTGGAGGAGCTGTTAAGTGACATGAAGGCGGATGTGACGCGGCTTCCCAACATGTTGTCCCGGATCCCCCCAGTGTCTTCGCGTCTGCAGATGTCTGAGAGGAGCATCCTCAGCCGCCTCACCAGCCGCGGCAACGAACCTCCGCCCCAACAGGTACTGTACTGTCATTGGCTATGTTGTGGTGATAGGTAGTTTTGGTTGATTCCATCATTGACAGGATGTGTAAAATGTTTACTCTACCTCCAGCCGTTCGGCCAGGGCTCATTTGCCTGTTCCCAGATGTACAGCACTGGCTTTGGGGGCAGTTTCCGGGGGCCTGCAGGTGAGGCCATGGTCAACTATAGCCAGATGCCCCTGGGACCCTATGTCAGTGGTAAGTGACCTGTCTCTGCACGACTTTAACTGTAATACAAGATGTTTCAGCTGAACAGTCGAGGACAGAATGTATGATAACTGAAAAAGAGGGAGCACTCACTGTAAGATTAACTACTGCTCTGCTTCTCTTTCTAATAATATGTTAGGGAATACATAGCTTCAAATATTTGATTTGGGTCATCTCTTTTGCTGAGCACTCTTTGTTTGATATCCCTGTTTGGTATCCCCCCCTCCCCAATCATTCCCCCCTTTCTAGTGTCCAACGGCCCCCCTCCTCCATCCAGCCACTTGGACAAGAAGTCCTGCGACCACCTGAGGGATGTCACCACCCCTGACCTTAAGTCAGGCAAGCCCAGTGATGTTATCTGTATTGAAGATTAGGTAATCTACTCCAAAACTGATCTGGAGTCAGCCAAGCCAAGGGATGTCAACTACTGTATCAATGATTACAGAATCAACCCGCCAGAGAACTCCTAACTAACCTCTATGTCTATGGATGATAGGATAACACTAAACATTACACTGATGTATCTGTCTATCGTATCAATTGCACTTCTATCTTTCAAGGATTCTTCAACATACTTTGCAGTAGCTATTTGCTTTTATGACTTAGGTTGGTGAGTCAAGCAGAGGAACTGTCTATTAGGATGTGAGAGTCAAACGACCTCATACGCACCGACCTCTGCTACCTGACATGTGGAAGCATGTTCCCCTGCTCAGATGTTGCATGCATCAACAAATGGTTGGGTGCTACGCCATCGACTGTGCCATCGGGCACCACATGGCTATACATAAAATACCTATCCAGGGGTTGTAAGATCTGCCATGTGTCAGCAACGGCTGGGCAGAGGAACACGACCGTGGTGATCTTGTAGGATGACTGGAACTGCCCTGTCTTGGCTACAGGGAGAGCTGGGAAGGTCAAAGTTCACATGAAGATGAGCCGGTGGAGTTGCCAAGGCTGCTGTAATGAGACTGTGTCTATTTATTCCATTTAGGCCTGGCTCTGCTCCTTCGTTCTGGGTCTTTTCCTCCTGCATTCATCATTGGCCTCTTCATTGAGCATCGGGACTGACCTCTGCTGGAGCTTTGTGCTTTAGCTACATACAAATAGAAGGAAAACCACAAAGGCATAAGTCTCCCCTCCTAGAATTATAGAGATGATAAGTGGGTGCTCATACAGCAGCCAATTCTCTGGTCAATTTTAGTACATGTGTTTGTTTTTATAGTTGCGGGGCAGAGCCTTGAGTTGGAACTTGTAAGAATAAGAGTGACTTTAAGGAAGGATAGCTGCACTATGCCTCAACCCATAAAGACTGCCATCTCCCGCCTCTGGAGAAAGGGATCCTAGTTACAGAGCTAGCTACTAATATACTAAGGGTTCCCCCTTGTAATGTACATAGTTCAAGAGAGTGCTGTTTATTTTGCCTTGCATAATCATTGTGAATTTAATGCATATATGCATAACAATGTAACAGGCTGGATTAGTGCAAAAAGTGACGATCACATAGAAGTTACAGAACATATCTAACTGTGGTACAGTTTGTAACCATTTGTACATTTCAGAAGAGACTCAAGACTAGCCTATTTCTGCCAATGGTATAGTACATGTATTTCTTTAACATTTGAATGTGATTATTGGCTGTTGCCTGCTACACATACAGCTCCTCCCTCCCTGTTCCATTTTGAGAAATGATAAATCAAAAAAGTGCTTATGACACTGCGTCCGTCACCTTTTGGCCTGGGTTTCATGTTTTCCATGAAAAGTGCTTTATTGTGTGTTCTTCATGTTAAGGTAAAGTGTTATTTCAGTATTTACTGCTTTAGTGCCACTAAAAGACGGCAGCTCACTCCGTGTCCTGGATGGCTAACGTCCCAGATTGTATGCTGATAATCGTAGACTTTGAGGAAAATGTATTCATTAAGAAGTGAGGTGCAGTGGTGGAATTAGACAGCTAATTCATCATCTATAGATTAGAATCTTCATAGATATTAGCCATCAAGGAACATGGTTGGAGAGCATTGCAGAAAAAGTATCAAAACATATTTTTCTGTTTCTTTTTATATATGGGTTCCTTGGAAGAGAACTGTTTATTGCATTGTGTGTTGTGAGGACTAAACTGTATCAGAGCGACAGCATGGATTCACTTGACAATACTGTTTATTCCATCTGTCTGCTAATGTGATTGTCCAAAGTGAAACTACTGTTTTATATGTTTAATGAGACTTCATTTGTTCAGATTTTTCAAGAATGTGTGTATTCAATTTTCTCATTGCAATGTTTGCTCTTATTTTTCTCTCAAAGAGTAGAGGCATTACCTATTTGTATTGTTTTTAATGACAGGGCTATAGCACTTATAGTATGTGGAGGTTTTGAGAAAGAAGTTGTGAATGGACCATCCTGAACTGAAGAGATTCCTGTATACAGGATCTGATTGTAGCTCTGCTCTGTCGGCTTTTTATATGAATCTCCTGAGGTGCTCTGTCATGCCCTCTGTTGGCTGGAATGTGTAACTACATATTGTTTCAGTCGTTGATCCCAAATGGACCCCTATGCACCTGTGGAGGCCTGAGAGGATTTTAACGGTATAAGCAACATGGCAAGACTTCCACATAGTGTATCATAGGGCAAGGTGGAGCTATAACCATATTGCTTACACCCGTCAAATCCTCTAAGATCTCCCATGGAATAGGGCGTACTGTAGTTCTTAAGGCTCCATTTGGGATTGGGCCACTGTCTTCTCAGACAAAGCACTTCACCTGAAGTTTAGATAGGAATTTCAACAAATAGGGCACATATCAGTTCGTAAGCTATTATTTTGCACCCAATTGAGTGCGTGTTTATCAGTGATGTTCTGTCCATAGAGAGTGCAGTCCCAGTGTTTCTGTTCAGCCTGTTACTCCATTTGTAAGTCATGTGAGGGTCCCTGTGTGAACTAAAGTGTTGCTTTGGATGGTTTGGACAAGACCCACACTTTGTCATAAATTGGAATTGTGTCACTGGACAGAAGCAAATAGCAATGCTATGGAAATACTAAGATTTCCAGTGTTTTGTCTCTCTCATACTCTTATCAATCATGTACCTAACTATACTGAAAAAAATATAAACTCAACATGCAACAATTTAAAAGATTTTACTGAGTTACAATTCATATAAGGAAATCAGTCAATTGAAATGAATTAATTAGGCCCTAGTCTATGGATTTCACATGACTGGGCAGGGTTGTAGCTATGGATGGGCCTGGGTGGCAGCCAAGCTCAGCCAATCACATGACCAGGCCCACCCATTGGAGAGCCAGGCCCAGCCAATCAGAATTAGTTTTTCCCCACAAAAGTGTTTCTCTCTCTCTCCCCCCCCCCCCTCTGTGCTGGACGTGGTTTACGGTTGTGAGGCCGGTTGGACGTACTGCCAAATTCTCTAAAACGACGTAGGAGGCAGCTAATGGTAGAGAAATGAACATTCAATTCTCTGGCAACAGCTCTGGTGGACATTCCTGCAGTCAGCATGTCAATTGCACGCTTCCTCAAAACTTGAGACATCTGTGGCATTGTGTTGTGTGACAAAACTGCACATTTTAAAGTGGCCTTTTATTGTCCCCAGGGCAAGGTGCACCTGTGTAATGGGCGTGCTGTTTAATCAGCTTCTTGATATGCCACCCCTGTCAGGTGGATGGATTATATTGGCAAAGGAGACATACTTCCTAATAGGGATGTAAAAAAAATTGTGCACAAAATTTGAGAGAAATAAGCTTATGGTATGGAACATTTCTGGGATCTTTTATTTCTGCTCATGAAACATGGGACCAACATTTTACATGTTGCATTTATATTTTTGTTCAGTGTTCATAGTATGCGTGAGAGAAAATGAATGTTGCAGGGTAGTTGCCATAGAACTGCAATGTGCACACAGAATGTGTTCAATCAAATCCACGTCTGTTTCCTTACGGAGTGCGGAAGTGACTGAAATTAAATTGTTTAAATTAAATGCAATCAAACTGAAGTCAGTATGAATGTAATGTGTATGTAAGAAGGCTTCAGTCTAATATTATAAATATATTTACGGTACATGTACATGCTTATAAACAAGGCTTCAAAAAGCTACCAAAAGACCGTGGTAAAGGCACCTTTGTTGCAGAGAATGCACAGCATATGACATGTTTTGTATGAAGGTTCACTTTGGTAAAGAAAGAGATGGTTGCTCTGCGTAGCTAGCTTTGAGAGAGCTATTGAATTCAAGCAGTGTTATTATAATGGTACAGATGTTTGTGCTAAATTGCAAATCAATGAAAAAAAGTTAATTGTAATCTTTTACTTTGTACTTTGTGTATTTGTTCAATGTATTTTAATAAATCCTCTCAACATCAATAGACACACCCCAATGTTGCTTTGATAAATGCACATCTGAGAAAATAAGCTAATTCTCAGCTTGAGTATGTATGTATGTGTGAACTGTGAAGCTTAATTGTTAAGTAGACTTCATGTTGCTCTGAGTGGAAGGTTGGCCGCCCAAAAAAAGTCATGGAACAGGACACATGAGAAGGAGATGAAGAAGGCAGGAACCACCTGGAATTATAAAAACGTTCCAGAACAGAGTTAGCTGGAGATGCACCACTGAGTAGCTGAAAGGACTAAGTCACGGAAGTCAAGTTTCTCTGAAACATCAATAAAGAGAATGAAGGAACTGGAGAAAAGCTGTTGTTTTTTTGCTTGTATTATCTTTTTGCTTACAGGTACAATATTCATGTACATTTACAAAGTTTATACCCTAGGCTGCCACAACAAAACAAACAAAAACGGAGAAAAAATAATTACATACAGAGAAATGATCATAATAATAATGCAATAGGTATGTAAAGAAAATAGAAACGAAAAGTGGTGGGCCTATCTCCCCTATTTATTTATTTTATTTAACTAGGCAAATCAGTTAAGAATACAAATTCTTATTTACAATGATGGCCTACCCTGGCCAAACCAGGACGATGCTAGGCCAATTGTGCGCCACCCTATGGGACTCCCAATCATGGCTGGAGGTGATGCAGCCTGTATTCAAACCAGGTACTGTAGTGATGCCTCTTGCAATGAGATGCACTCTCCTTAGACTGCTGTGTCACTCGGGAGCCCACATTCTCCCCAGCCAAACATGTCTCCGTCCAACTTCCCGGCAGGAAAGTTGACTGCACAATCTGCTTCCTGCTGTTCATGGAGAGGCAAGATCTATTTCTAATGAAGATGTCCATATTGAATTGTAGCTTTTTATCTAGCTCATCAGTATGTTTTTTAAACGTTAGATCTTTATCAATCCAAACGCCCAGGTATTTATAAGCGGGATCCCGCTCGTTGAGAGAGCCACCCAATGAGTGAATATATAGCCCATCTGAGACATTTTTCAGTGAATTAGTGTTATGGGATTTTTATCAATAATGACTAAATTATGTATACATTTCAATCAGGATTGACTAATCAGAATACTATTATGTTACTGTATAGATGTATGAATTTTATTTTAATCCTAGTACTGAATATAATGTGTGTATAAACGCTATTACTTGATTTTGAGACTGGTCTCTGCCCAATTTATGCAAATAAGTATCTTACAAATCTTTAGAAATGGGCTGAGTGTATTAATTGAATTGGTTAATAAACATATAGGAATTTAATTCCTCTAACAATTAGAGAACAACATATATTTAGAACAAGTTTTAAATCAACAAGGGCTTTCTGTAATGCAACTAAATCAGATCGCAGCTCTAACATAGCTTGGTCAACAGTCTGTGCAATGACATACATAACCATATTATCTGCATACAGATGAATATTACAGGATTGAATAAATAAACCAATCTTATTTACATACTGTAAATAGTAAAGAGAACAGGTCCCAATACCGACCTCTGCGGTACAACTTTCATAATATTGAGAAAACTAGACTTGACACCATCAGAAAGCACACATTGTGTCCTGTCTGTCAGATACTGTAGCTCTTAAACCATTTGTAATACTTATTGTCCAGGCCCATTTTAGAACTTTTTAGTTGTTAGTTTTCTTTTGTACTTTTTTTTACCCATTTTTCTCCCCAATTTTGTGATATCCAATTGGTAGTTACAGTCTTGTCTTATAGCTGCAACTCCCTTACGGACTCGGGAGAGGCGAAGGTCGAGAGCCATGCATCCTCCGAAACACAACCCTGCCAAGCCGCACTGCTTCTTGATCGCTTAACCCGGAAGCCAGCCACACCAATGTGTTGGAGGAAACACAGTACAGCTGGCGACCAAAGTCAGCATCCATGCGCCCGGCCTGTCTCAAGGAGTCACTAGAACTCGATGGGACAAGGACATCCCAGCTGGCCAAACTCTCCCCTAACCCGGACGACGCTGGGCCAATTGTGCACTGTCTCATGGGTCTCCTGGGTCGCAGCCCGCTACAACACAGCCTGGGATCAAACCCAGGTCTGTAGTAACTCAAGGTTTTAATGGTTAGAGAATGGTCAACGGTGTGGAATGACTTGGAAAGGTCTATAAATAGGGCAGCACAATGTTATTTTTTGTTTTTGTAATTTGACACATCATCAAACACAAGCAGAGTGGCTGAAACAGTGCTATGTCCAGATCTAAAACCAGACTGAGAATGGAGTGAGAAGTTAAACAAGTTCTGAGCTGGGAGTTGGTCAGGGATTCTTGTACCTTGGCTAGGCAAGATAACTTGGAGATAGGGCGGTAATTATCTAAGTCAGAAGGATCTCCGCCTTTATGTAAGGGGAGTACATTTGCTGCTTTCCAAATCTTAGGGATAAAAGCAATAGCAATTGTCAAGTAAAATATACAGGTTAAAGGTTAAACAATGACTGGGGCAAAGAGCTGTAGTAAGAATGGGTCAAGTGACTCAGCCCCTGTGGATTTTTTTTACATCGATCTTTAGCAAGGCACTTAATATACTACATATTCTATCCATATACTGTCCATAAGGTCTATACATACCATCATATACATACTGTACATACTGTATATTTACAGAATATTCCAGACTCTGACATTGCACATCCTAATATTTATATATTTCTTAATTCCATTCTTTAACTTTTTAGATTTGCATGTATTGTTTTGTATTGTTAGATATTACTACAGTGTTGGAGCTAGGGACATAACACATTTCACTACACCCGCAATAGCATCTGCTAACTATGTGTATGTGGCCAATAACATTTAATTTGTTTTAATACATCGTAGACATCAAATGGTTGAAATTAAAATAAAGTATGTGAGTCTGTTAGAGCATCATTCTCCACAATCTGTTCTGAGGTGACTAAAAGACTCCCTGTTTCAGACTATTCTTTCAAACAGGTGGCCAGCTGAAGCAAAATGGTTATTAAAAGCAGTACACATTTTCATTTTGTCTAAAATGGGACCAGAGGCTGTCAAACAAAGCCTGTTGGGGCAACGAGGGGGTGGAGTTTTGTTTCAAAGATTTGACCACTTTCCAGAAGTTAGCTGGATACCACCACTCTGATACACAATTCAAGAAATATGTTGATGTTGCTTTTCTAACTAATCTGTTTCTCAAGTGTCTGAAGGACAATCAGACATACAACCATTCAGTCTAGCCTTAGCACAAGCTACATTTCTTTCCTGTAATTTCTCAGTCAATTAATGCGTCAATCAAGGATTTGATTATCCTTAGCCTTTTGACAATGCATGTTTATGTGCAACAGAGTTCAATTTAAATATATTTTAGCCCATCAGACACTGGCATCAACAAATGCAGATTAAGATCACCCATTATGAATCATTTGGATTTAGCAGAGTTAGACAGCAGGTCAGACAATTTGCTGAGAGCACATAAGGAGGCAGAGGAAAGGTGATAATCTCCCAATAACATTAGTTTGGCATTATTACAAAGGCCCACATTTAAGACCAGGCATTCAAATTGCTTTGGGACAAAGATGGTAATACACACAGCAACATTCAAGTTGTTCTTTATGAATATGGAAACACCCCCACCCCTGCCAGCTCTGTCAAATCTATAAACATTATATCCATATTATATCCATTCAGAGACACATCAGAGTCTGGCACAGACATTTTTTTAAACCAAGTCTCAGTAATGATCTAATTGTTCGTGTTTGAGAAGACAGAATTACTATACGAACCATTTTCTAAATCAAACTTCTGACATTTACATGAATCAGCCCAAATCCACAACTGCGGGATGACATATCAGACAGAGTATCTAACACAAACATGCTAATGATCAGTAGATAACCCTTATATGAAATAGCCATGCGGTTGGCCTGAAATGGTATAAGATAGAAGATTTCTTAGAACTGTGCCATTTGGTCTATGGCTCGAATGAGGACGTGGATTAATAGAAGACTCCACAAGGGTTACCTGCTCCGGGCAAGGACTGATACCTCATCACTTTAGTAGTAGTCTTTCAATGTTAGCACTCAGCATCCAAGCTCCTCTCCTGTTCAGGTGCAGGCTGTCCCTTTTTTAGGAACTGTGGTCACTCCCAAAACAGATTGAAATGTTAAATAAAATCCAACACTTTTTCAGAGCAGAGACCTGATTTCATCCAAGAGTCCAGTGCTTATAGCTGGGAGAAGCGATCAATTCCATGACAGTAACATAGTAGATGCAAACGCATGGAATATGTACCTTCAAGCACTTTCGAAATGAATTTTATAACTTTGTCCCAGAAGCATTCAGCTACAGGGCACTCCCACATCATATGAAGGAATGTGCCTACCTGATTTAGGGGACACAGTGAACAGTTGAGAGTTGGGGACAATTTCATTTTAAAACTTTCCCTTGTTAAATACAGTCTGTGAACAAACTTAAAATGCATAAATTGATGGTTCGGATTACGGGATGCCAAGGTCACATTTTTCCTAATTCTGTTCCAGTAAAAGGGTTGTTCAGATTTACTTAGATCTGTGGAACATACATTTTCAATGGCTAGTTTAGAATAGAAGCTTTCCAAAGGTTGTTTTTATATTATAGAGATCAGTCCTTTTGAGAGCCAAAATAATTTATTTATAAATTCCATCATTGGATGGTTCGGTAGATGGGTTTCCCAAGGGACTCCATAGGCCAGCATAGCTGACCTAATAGAAAAAAGGAGTTACCTGGTAAAGGCATTATTGTGAAATATTGTAGTATGGGCATGCCATTCTAATTCCCAGTTACATTGTTCTTATATTCTGTGCCAAATAGAAATTGTGTGAGCAATAACAGGACAAAAGCATAGTTTATATTGTTTAAGGAATATATCATTGAAGACAATCTCTTCCAGGAAAATAGGAGACACCATATTTCTCTCTGTACTTGGCCAGGGGGCAGAATAATCAAGTGAAACCAATTTAGGATGGGATGAAATGCTAGTGCCTGGAAATACAATTTCAAGTTTTGTATAGATAGTCCTCCTGTCTTTCCCTCGTTGCAAATTTGTTAATCTTATCCGGGCTTGCTTACCTTGCCATATATATAGACTAATGGTCAAACGTTTTAGAACACCTACTCATTCAAGGGTTTTTATTTCTTTCTACTATTTTCTACATTGTAGAATAATAGTGAAGGCATCAAAACTATGAAATAACATGGAATCATGTAGTAACCAAAAAAAGTGTTAAACAAATCAAAATATATTTTATATTTGAGATTCTTCAAATAGCCACCCATGACATTTTTACACTCTTGGCATTCTGTCAACCAGCTTCATGAGGTAGTCACCTGGAATGCATTTCAATTAACAGGTGTGCCTTCTTAAAAGTTTTGTGGAATTTCTTTCCTTCCTAAGGTGTTTGAGTTGTGTTGTGACCCTATTTAGTAAAATACCAAGTCTATATTATGGCAAGAACAGCTCAAATAAGCAAAGGCAAACTACAGTTCATCATTACTTTAAGACATGAAGGTCAGTCAATACGGAAAATTTCAAGTACTTTGTGTGCGGTTGCGAAAACCATCAAGCACTATGATGAGACTGGCTCTAATGAGGACCACCACAGGAATGGAAGACCCAGAGTTACCTCTGCTGCAGTGGATAACTTAATGAGAGTTACCAGCTTCAGAAATTGCAGGCCAAATAAATGCTTCACAGAGTTCAAGTAACAGACACAACTCAACATTAACTGTTCAGAGGAGACTGTGTGAATCAGGCCTTCATGGTTGAATTGCTGCAAAGAAACCACTACTAAAGGACACCAATAATAATAAGAGACTTGCTTGGTCCAAGAAACACGAGCAATGGACATTAGAACGGTGGAAATTTGACCTTTGGTCTGGTCCAAATTGGTGATTTTGGGTTCCAACTGTAGTGTCTTTGTGAGACACGGTGTGAGTGAACGGACGATCTTCGCATGTAAATTTTTCAGTGTAAAGTATGGAGGAGGAGGTGTTATTGTGTGTGGGTGCTTTTCTGGTGACACTGTCTGTGATTTATTTAGAATTCAAGGCACAATTAACCAGCATGGCTAACACAGCATTCTGCAGTGATACTCCATCCCATCTGGTTTGGGCTTAGTGGGACTATAATTTGTTTTTCAACAGGACAATGACCCAACACACCTCCAGGCTGTGTAATGGATATTTTACCAAGAAGGAGGGTGATGAAGTGTTGCATTAGATGACCTGGCCTCCACAATCCCCCGATCTCAACCAAATTGAGATGGTTTGGGATGAGTTGGAATGCAGAGTGAAGGAAAAGTAGCCAACAAGTGCACAGTATATGTGGGAACTCCTTCAACATTTTTGGAAAAGCATTCAAAGTGTAGCTGGTTGAGAGAATGCCACGAGTGTGCAAAGCTGTTGTCAAGGCAAAGGGTGGCTATTTGAAGAATATCAAATATAAAATATATTTTGATTTGTTTAACACTTTTTTGTTTATTACATGATTTATGTGTTATTTCATGTGTTATTTCATAGTTTTGATGTCTTCACTATTATTCTACAATGTAGAAAATAGTAAAAATAAAGAAAAACCCTTGAATGAGTAGGCGTTCTAAAACTTTTGACTGGTAGTGTATATATATTTTGTCTCTGTAGATGGGAGTGATTTTAGAACTATTTAGAGTTTGACTTTTGAACTGCAGGCTTTTTAATGGGGGGCTTGACCTCTGATCAAATCTCATCCTGATGTCTACCAGCGCTGACTGCCTGGCTGTACAGTAATTGTACTTAGGAGCAGAAATAGAGCCATTGACATAATAGGTCAGAGCTCAAGACATTTAGCCAATCACAGATTCTCTTGCCCTGACTAGATAGTGACCAAAATGTTTTGAGGGAGGGACTAAACAAGAGGGGAGAGAAAGAGAGGGAAGATGGAGAGAAAGACAGGGCAAAACATTTTGAAAAAGAGAGAGGGGAGGAACAGATGGGGGGGACTGAACCATAGAAGTGAGAGAGAGGGGGGAAAGGGGAGCCTCATTCAGAACAGCTAGTGTGCAGAGCAGAGCAGGGAAGAACTTACGTGGTGTGGGAAAGTAAATAGTGCAGGATATTTCCATTCTACTCCGCCTGAGGCTGGAGCCCTAGCAGCTTCAAAAGCAGACAGAGTGATAAGTATGAGGAACCTGTCAGTATAGAAGCAGGACGTTCATGGGAAGTAACATAAATAGTCCACAGGGAGTAAATGAAGCTTGTTAGTGGAACTACTGAGGACAGAAGGTGAGAGTTTTTCTACTATAGTCTCTCTCCATCTGATTACTCCTTTTCTGTTTCTTTTTTTTTTATATATATTTCCAAGCAACAAAGACAGGAGCTTTGTCAGAGGGGCCATGGATGGAGTGGGGGTGGGTGGGTGAGTGTGTGTTGTTTTGCACTCTCAATCCCTGTGCCCGAAAGATTTCAGCTTTGGGTAGAGCTGGGGAGGAGGAAAGGAGAGCACTGCCCAAAGCTGGGTGCCTCTATTTAAATTCACTCTTTCACAAAGAATTACACCAGCGCTAGTGTTCAGGGCTGTGTCAGGTGTTTCACTACCCGTCTTATCAGAGGTAAGACCATGAGACACAATGGTCCAGAGACAGACACCATCTTTTGTCCCTTTGGGAGGATGGTTCATTGATTCCAATCAGAACTGGGCAAGAGCTACTCCACTGCACTACAATACTGTCGGTACCCCCTGCATCACCCCAGGTTGAAACAGGAGTCCCTATCCAGCCCTAGTGTAGGGTCTGCTTCCTGGAGTACAATAGCCCCTTCCCGCATGAATTTCACGCTGCCTCATCTCAACAGAGGCGAAAGGAGAAGGGAGAAGGGTCCTCTGATCTGCGTTTTGGAAAGATGTACTGTGTTTCTCTTCTCTAGCCGGATGTCCCAGCAGTCAGACTGTTAGTTTCTTTTCCCCTTGTCTGACAATCAAGTTCCATTAATAGTCTATGCATGTCTGGCCTGTAGCTTAAACCATAAAGCTTCTCCTATGAATAGGAACCCATCCTCCTTCTCCTCTCATGCCACAGCCAATACACAGCTAAGGCCTTCCCACTCCTGGAAGCCCTAGGGAATGGGTAAGGAGTACAGTTGTAGGAGAGTAGTGTGTTGGTATAGTGAGGTACATAGGAGGATGTTTGGTATAGAGCTGTTTGGTATCGCTCTGTTTGCATCGTGTCAATTCCCTTATACTTGCTGTAACTGTGCTATAACTTGCATTCACACATTCATAACAAAGTGACATTCTTAAGACTGCGTCAAAGAGACATCCCAACCACCCTCTGTATTGTAATAGGTAACAATTCTGTATTCTGATACTGAGAAACAACCCAGGCTGGCCGAGACTTAACAATAGAGAAGTATCAACAAATGAACGTGCACGCAAATGTCCCAAACTGGCCAATAAAAAGATTAGTCCAATGTGCCAATGACAGGACACCCAGGTTATTATGTGTATTATTAAAGGCCCAGTACAGTCAACATGATGTCCTTCTGTTTGATATATATTTCCATACTATGAGGTTGGAATAATACTGTGAAATTGTGAAAATTATGATAATGCTCTTTTAGTGTTACAGCTGTTTGAAAAGACTGCCTGAAATTTCAGCCTGTTTTCTTGGAATGGAGTTTTGACCGGCCTGGTGACATCAGCAGGAGGTAAAGTGGTTAATAGACCAATAAGAAAGAGAGTTTTAAACCTCTCTGCCAATACAGCACATTTTCAGTTTTCCCTCCCCACTCAGACGACTCCCAGACAGTCTTAGCAAAATTCTTGCTTGAGAAATTTGCCACTTGCTAAAAATATATTTTTGTTTCTTTTTGATCATTTGAATAGAAAAATTGTTTCCCATAAATGATTTGACAGGAGATAAAAACGGATACACTTCAGGACCATAGCTTAAGCCATACACCTACATCAGAATATTTCTATTACAATTACATTGTTGTTACTGAGGTGACTTACCTGCAGTATTTGGACTGAGGTATAGTCAGTACAGTCAGTGGTCACAGCAGAGATAGAGAGGCGAGGATACAGTAACACCAACGGCATCCTTGAGTAGTGTGACTACCATCACACACAGTGGTCACAGCAACAGCTTCTGCAGGGGAGGGCAACTGAAGGCCAATGTGACTCTTGTATGAATAATGTAAACCAGCATGGCTGAACAGTACAGACCACGACAGTGCATATGAAAGCAGCCCATCATGAAGGTTTCACTGTGCTGACCAAACAGTCTACGATGCTGTATATTCTCAATATTCAGTAATCAGTACAGTGTACTGTAGCTTACAATGGAGCTTACAATAGGAGAAAAACAAACTGGGTTATGGTGTATGATTCATTCTACTCTGAGCTAAATCTGACAGTCAGATACTCTAACAAGTCCCTATGCTAAATGTTTGGCAGGAGTTGGTTGGAGAATCATGGAGGAGGCATACAATCCATTAGTATGTGTTACAAACACTCCCACTCATGGAGCTCTGCTTTTGACAGCTAAAAGGATAACAGTCAATCTGGTCAGAAGTGGTTAGCTTGTGTCTAAATGGGTTGTCTTACAACCCTATCTTTTGATAAGAAGATTTCCTTTGGGAAAGTGATATTCAGTGGAAGCAGGAAGGGAGCTGTGGACTGTCACTTCTCCCAACTGTTTGTTGTCCATGGATCTTGTTGAAGAAGACACCTATGAGAGACAGGAAGTTTAGAAACCAGTCAAACCACCCTGCATAAAACCCAAGGAAGACCCTAGATAAAAGAAGGCTGTTTAAGCTGTCTTCTGTAAGAATTCCATTGCTGTTTATTCAGTCTCTACTCTGCACCAGCTGCTGCTCTGTTCTATTGTCCATTGATGTACCCTGACTTCCTCTCCCTGTCTGGCCAATGACTTGCCGGGCCTGGGCATTATGCATGCAGCCAGCAATGGACTCAACATGGCAACAGGTGTTGTTCATGTGGCATGTTAATAACGTTAGTGTGTGAATAGAGTCTGAGGGTGTGTGTGGATGTTGGGGGAGGGGGTGACTGGGATGACTGGGATGGATGAAATGGGGTTACTGGTAAACAAAATTCTGGAAATTTTCCCCAAGTTTTTGTGGGTGAAATGCCACATTCAGTTCAGCCCATCTCTCCCAACTCATGTTCAAATTCCAACAAAGCTCTATGGATCCATACTTCTATAGATATCATATGCATGTGGTGTATTTGATTATGTGTATCAAATTAGAGACATATTGTCACGAACCTCGCCGAGGAAGGTGCCTCTTCCTGTTTGGGCGGGGCTCGGAGGTCGTCGTCGCCGGGCCTATTAGCTGCCATCGATACCCTTTCCGTTTGTTTTTGGTTATTGGTTAATTGGGTACACCTGTTTTGTATTAGGGTTTGTTTGTAGGTTATTTAAGGGCACTAGGCCCGCTGGGTATTTGTGCGGGCTTGTCTCTTGTTACTCTGTGTTGGATGGTGTTATTTTGTTCTTGTCGTTATTCGCCGGACTATTTCTGTCCTGTTGTTTGGACTGGCAACTTATATACGCCCTGTGTGTTGGCGTGACCGGTTTTGTTGCGCTGGTGAATAAATTTGACCAATGACTGAACCCTGCTCTCTGCGCCTGATTCCACCCACCACTCCTAGTTATCGTAACACATATACAATTATGTGTATCCAAGATCTCCTTGACATCACGACACCTTCCCGAAACATTACCACACCATATCGGTGCTGCTGAACTCTTTATTTGGGTTAGGGTGTGTTTGTTTCATCTCAATTATACAAGCTATCCAATTTTCCTCAAGAATGGCTTTAGGACAGAACCAGTTCAATCACCTTTGTTTCCTCTTGTCCTAGTCTCTTTTGACAGGCTGTTTAAAGGTCTTTGCACACAAAGTTTCGTTTTTAAATTTAAGTCGTACAAAGTATTTCAACATGAGGAGGAGGATTCCCGAGCTTGAGGAGCCTAGTGAGGAACACAACAGCAACAAACTACTCTGAGTGTACAAAACATTAGGAGCACCTGCTCTTTCCATGACATAGACTGACCAGGTGAAAGCTATGATCCCTTAGTGATGTCACTGTGATGTCATCCACTTCAATCAGTGTAGATGAAGGAGTTAAGGATAAGGAAGACAGGTTAAGGAAGGATTTTTAAACCTTGAGACACGGAGACATGGAGTGTGTATGTGTGCCATTCAGGGGGTGAATGGGCAAGACAAAAGATTTAAGTGCCTTTGAATGGGGTATGGTACAGGGTTTCACAAACTCGGTGCTGGGGCCAGTGCTGTTTTTGCCATAGCACTATACTAGAGGTCGACCAATTATGATTTTTCAACGCCGATACCGATTATTGGAGGACCAAAAAAAGCCGATAGCGATTAATCGGCCGATTTGTTTTATTTATTTGTAATAATGACAATTACAACAATACTGAATGAACACTTATTTTAACTTAATATAATACATCAATAAAATACATTTAGCCTCAAATAAAAAATGAAATGTTGAATAATGTTCAATTTGGTTTAAATAATGCAAGTGTTGGAGAAGAAAGTAAAAGTGCAATATGTGCCATGTAAAGAACCTAACATTTAAGTTCCTTGCTCAGAAAATGACACCATATGAAAGCTGGTGGTTCCTTTTAACATGAGTTTTAGGTTGTAGTTATTATTTCTCTCTATACCATTTGTATTTCATATACCTTTGACTATTGGATGTTCTTATTGGCACTTTAGTATTGCCAGTGTAACAGTATAGCTTCTGTCCCTCTCCTCGCCCCTACCTGGGCTCGAACCAGGAACACATCGACAACAGCCACCCTCGAAGCATCGTTACCCATCGCTTCACAAAAGCCGCGGCCCTTGCAGAGCAAGGGGAACAACTACTCCAAGTCTCAGAGTGAGTGACATCACCGAGTCAAACGCCATTAGCGCACACCCCGCTAACTAGCTAGCCATTTCACATCGGTTACACCAGCCTAATCTCAGGAGTTGATAGGCTTGAAGTCATAAACAGCTCAATGCTTGAAGCATTGCGAAGAGCTGCTGGCAAACGCACGAAAGTGCTGTTTGAATTAATGCTTACGAGCCTGCTGCTGCCTACCACTGCTCAGTCAGACTGCTCTATCAAATATCAAATCATAGACTTAATTATAACATAATAACACACAGAAATACGAGTCTTTGGTCATTAATATGGTCAAATCCGGAAACTATAATTTTGAAAACAAAACGTTTATTCTTTCAGTGAAATACCGAACCGTTACGTATTTTATCTAATTTGTGGCATCCATAAGTCTAAATATTCCTGTTACATTGCACAACCTTCAATGCTATGTCATAATTACTTAAAATTCTGGCAAATTAGTTCTCAACGAGCCAGGCGGCCCAAATTGTTGCATATAACCTGACTCTGCGTGCAATGAACGCAAGAGAAGTGACACAATTTCACCTGGTTAATATTGCCAGCTAACCTGATTTTCTTTTAGCTAAATATGCAGGTTTAAAAATATATACTTCTGTGTATTGATTTTAAGAAAGGCATTGATGTTTATGGTTAGGTACAGTCGTGCAAAGATTGTGCTTTTTTCACTAATGCGCTTTTGTTAAATTATCCCCCGTTTGGCGAAGTTGACTGTCTTTGTTAGGAAGAAATAGTCTTCACACAGGTCGCAACGAGCCAGGCTGCCCAAACTGCTGCATATACTCTGACTCGGTTGCAAGAGAAGTGACACAATTTACAGAGTTAAAATAAATTAATGTTAGCAGGCAATATTAACTAAATATGCAGGTTTAAAAATATATACTTGTGTATTGATTTTAAGAAAGGCATTGATGTTTATGGTTAGGTACATGTTGGAGCAACGACAGTCCTTTTTCACAAATGCGCACCGCGTCTATTATATGCAAAGCAGGACACGCTAGATAAACTAGTAATATCATCAACCATGTGTAGTTAACTAGTGATTATGATTGATTGATTGTTTTTTATAAGATACGTTTAATGCTAGCTAGCAACAAGGTAAAAATCTGTCGTTCTGCCCCTGAACAAGGCAGTTAGCCCACCGTTCCTAGGCCATCATTGAAAATAAGAATGTGTTCTTAACTGACTTGCCTAGTTAAATAAAAGGTGTTAGCATTTTTTTTTTTTAAATCAGCCAAATCGGTGTCCAAAAATACCGATTACCGATTGTTATGAAAACTTGAAATTGGCCCTAATTAATCGTCCATTCTGATTAATCGGTCGACCTATACACTATACAGCTGATTCAAATAATCAATGCTTGTTAATGAGTTGGTTATTGGAATCATTTAGCCAACTTCACATAACTGTGGGAAGCATTGGCTTCAACATGGGCCAGCATCCCTGTGGAACGCTTTCAACACTTTGTAGAGTCCATGCCCCGATGAATTGAGGCTGTTCTGAGGGAGATAGGGTACCACTTAATTTTAGAAAGGTGTTCCTAATGTTTTGTACACTCAGTGTATGTTCTGCTGGCAATGGCAAGTACGTTTTTTTATGCAAAAAGTGGCATGAGCTCATTAGTTGTCATTGTGCACGTTTTTTTTGTAACATATTAGCTGTAAGACATGGCAATACCAAAGCAGAACTTATTATGAAAGATTATTTTACCAGTCCTGCTTTCCTTCCTTTGGAAAAACGCTGGTGATTTTTCCATAATACATGGCGGTAGACAGCTAAAGTATTGAACCCCAAGAGGACAGTGGTTATCATTGATTTTATCCCACAGATACACCATTATACTGAGCAGAGCCAGGCTCTGACACATCACATACAGCACAGCATGTCCGTGACCCTCTGACCTGTGATCTAACTCCCAGCTAGCCCAGCAGTTCAGTTATCAACACAGAAACAATGCTTTCTGAAGGTGAACAGAGGTTTCTCCTACTACAAAAGGCTCATTGTTTATTAGAGCAGTAAGTGGGCCGGCTGGAGAAACCTGGTTTGTGGTACAGTGAACGGGGTAGATTCCATGGTGGGCTGGGGCCACACATGACTAGAATTGCACCGACTGTGTGGATATGCTTAGTATTACCCCTAAAGGATAGAGTCTGTGAGTCTCAAAACTGGCCGACTTTGCCACTTGTCATGTGTAATATATTTCAAATTAAGATCAGAAAAAGTATCCCTGTGTAATTCCAAGCCATCACCATGCCAACAACATTATAGTACCTCACTCCCCTAAAACTGACCTGATTTCCTCAGAATTGTCAGGAGACTGCTTGCGTTGATGAGGCTTGTAAAACTGTAATTGACATTCTTGAGTCAGACTTTGTATTCAGGGGAAGATTTGGACTGAAAAGGAATTGTGAAATGATCTCCAAGTGGGCCAGCGCCAAACTCCTTTTCCGTGTAGGCACAGATGATCGTGTCCACCCCTCTCTACTCTTTGCTGTCATTCGCCAGAGGGCTGTGCAAACAGTCCTATCAGGGCCAGGAAAGATCCTGCAGAGGAAACAGTTAGCAATAATCAAAATGTAAAGCACAAGCTGTACTATGAGACTTCACCAGAAGTCCAGGACTCAGGAGTGGTGCTCTGCTACAGATATAAAGATCAGGATTTTGTTGAGGTAAACAAAGATGAACTGATTCAACATATCCCTAAAAGTGTCATTGACCAATGCTTGGAAGACTGCCGGTGAGCTCGATAATTCGAATGGCATGACTAAATACTCAGTGGCCACTAGGGGTGTTAATGGCAGTTTTCCATTCATCTCCCTCCCTGATTCTCACCAGATTGTAAGCGTTCCGGAGGTCCAGTTTAGTGAAGAATTGGGCCCCCTGGGCCAGCTCCAAGTCAGCGGATATCAGGGGTAGGGGGTAACGGTTCTTAATCGGGATCCTGTTAAGCCCTTGGTAGTCAATGCAGGGACACAGACCTCCATCCTTCTTTCCCACGAAGAAGAAACTTGTACCAGCTGGGGATGTTGAGTAGTGTATGAACCCTGACTTCAGCAACTCCTGGATGTAATTGTCCATGACTGCAGCTCCAGGGATCGAAAGAGAGTAAAGACAGTCCCGGGGAGGGGTGTAGCCTGGTAGGAGTTCTATGGCGCAGTCGTAAGGATGATGAGGAGGGAGGGTGAAGGCCTCCCGGAGGTTGAAGTATTCGGGAGGGAGAGCGGAGAAGTCTTGGTCTTCAATGGATGCAGGGGGACGTGGCGAGACTCCAGGTGGGGGTCTTCGACATTTAGCCTGGCAGTTCTTTCCCCAGTCTAGTAGGGGTCCCGTGGACCAGGGGAGTAGTGGATTATGTAGTGCTAGCCAGGGGTACCCTAGGATAAGGGGGTTCTCGGGAGCCGTGATCAAAAGAAAACTGCGCCTCTGAGTGATTCACCCCAACCTGCAGTAGAATGGGCTTGGTCTGATATTCCGCCTGGAATATGAAACTGCAGAGGGATAGGACATTTCACGCAGGGGATTTGTAATTCTCTGACGAAGTCTTGATCAATGAAATGATCTGCGGCCCGAGAGTCCACAAAGGCTTGAATGTGGTGCTGACGGTTGTCCCAGTGGAGGGTTGCGGGTAGTGACAGACTAGGTAGCCGGGGGGTAATTGCACAGCTTGTCAGGTTCTCCCCTTGTCCTGGCGAGCCCTGGCATTTCCACAGTAGTGGCAGCAGCTTTCGCGCATGGGCCTGTCATGCTCCTGTGGGCTCAGGCGTGTGAGTTCCAGCTGCATGGGCACCTCAATGATGGGTTCGGGGGGCTTGGGGTGCTCAGGAAACCGGGATCGTTTCAAAAAAGCGCTGAATTCTTGCCACCAACAAAATGTTGAATATTTGGGGCATAATATCACCGAAGCTCTGCAGATTTTGTTGTGAGGATACAGAATCAATAGACCATTTATATTGGTATAAGCTGAGGGTTGGTATGTGGAGTTGGAGATAAGTGGAAGTGGAGTTGCTGTGTGAGAGAGAGAATGTTGGTCAAAAGATAAAAGGGGAACATTTTTCAAAATAAAACATAATAAAAGTATATTTGAATGACACTAAGTGGCAGTGTTTTTACAACTAACTGCCGGTTTGCCTGAGGCTGATGCCGTGCAGGTGTTTGTACACATACTCTCATTCAAATAAACACATACAAGAACACACAGATACATGTAATAGTGCCAGACATGCACACAAACATATAGAGTTGGCATTGCTGTTATGATTTCAGTTGTCCTTGATGTCCTTTGTTTTAAATGTATTATTAAAAAAAATGCTGTTTTCTTCTGTCTTTTCCTTCTTTCTCTTTAGTTCATTATTTTGGTTGTTGGTGCATTGGGGGGTTCTTGGGGGTGGGGAATGGAATTAATTGTATTTTATTTCCGGGGGGGGGGACTGTGGGAGGGGTCTCAAATGGTTGAAGGACAGCTTTTGGAGAACTGTGGAGGAGGATCTTGGAGGGTTCGGGTTTCTCATGAAAAAGGAACCTGTGACATATATTTTCTATCACTATCATGCACACGCACCCTCACACATAAGGATGGCTTTGCTCTGTTGCGGAAAGACTGATACATGTTTGATAGTGTCTTGATGCTGTATTGTTTGTCCTTCATACTTTAATGTTACCCCTTCCTTGTGTTTTTTGCAATAAATAATAATTTAATTGTTAATTTAATTTAATTGTTCTCGGAGGTGGATGTTGATCCTGATTACCAGCGTTATCAGGGACTCAAGGTCCTCTCCCAGTTCTTGAGAGGCCAGCTCATCCTTGATGAAGTTAGACAACCCCTGGTGAAAAGCGGTGACCAGTGCCTCTATATTCCACCCACTCTCGGTGGCGAAGTCAGCCACTGGTCTGGCCCCTTGGCGGATGTTGAACAGTTGGCGGGTCGCTTCTCATCCACCGACTGGGTGGTCAAAAACCCGTCGCAGCTTGACAGTGAAGGCTAATATGGAGCTGCAGGAGGGTGGCTGCTGTTCCCACACTGCTGTTGCCCACGCCAGGGCAATGCCAGAGAGTAGAGAGATTTTGTAGGCGATCATGGCCTGGTCGGTGTGGAACGAGGAGGACTGTCGCTCGAACACCAGAGTGCACTGGGTGAGGAACCCCTTGCAACCTCCCGGGTGGCCTTCATTCCGCTCGGGGGCTGGGATCTTGGTTTCCCTCTATACCAGGTGGTGTCAGGGGAAGGCCCTAAAAGTTGTTAAAGACTCTACCCACCCTAGTCATAGACTGTTCTCTCTGCTACCGCACAGCAAGCGGTCCCAGAGCATCAAGTCTAGGTCCAAGAGGCTTCTAAACAGCTTCTACCCCCCTAGCCACGCTATTGCTATTTACTGCTGCTCTTTAATTATTTGTTTTTCTTATCTCCTACTTTTTTTTGTATTTTCTTAAAATTGTATTGTTGGTTAAGGGCTTGTAAGTCAGCATTTCAATGCAAGGTCTACACCTGTGGAATTCGGCGCATGTGACAAATGCAATTTGATTTGATTTGAACAATGGAAGTGGTAGGGCCTATGGCAGAATGCTTCAAAAAACATGCCCCAGTTCTCAAAATCACTTCAAACCAAATGTTATAGCAACCCAACTACCATTAACAAATTACATACATAGAATATTGGAGGATATATAGGAATTCTGGTGTTTCCTGTAGGATAACTATTTTTCAGAGTGTGCATACCAATATGTGTACATTTAGAGGTTAGCTGGTTTCTGTTTTACAGTTCTAGCAAGTATTTATACCACTGACATACTTTTATGCACTATTTTGACTGCAACTACGCTTATATGTCAGGTATTTTTTAAATTTTTTAAATTTTTGTACAATCTTAGCTGAGTACATGGGGTGCTATGTTTTGGGAAATGATCTGTGTATCTGGTCACAATCTCTAATACAGGTCCCTTCCACCCTCTGGTGGTATTGATAACTTGTAATTATATCTCCAGAGATTCAAATAAAAGTCATATTTGTCAAATTATATACTATAGTAGGCATAATTACTATATGCGGAATAAGATATTTTGGATTTTTGAGTCCAAATTGAAACAAAAACACTAAACCAGTATTTACTGTATATTTGTTGGGGGGGGGAGTTGATAAAAAAAAGTAATGAAACATTTAAATAATTGAATAAACCACCTTTGGGCTATGATCAAATGCATGCCTCTGGGGTGCGACCCCAGTCGGTATTAACGTTAAGACACTTTATGTTGATGTTTCCTTTATTTTAGCAGTTACCTGTGGTTTTGCATGTGAATCTGGGAATAGACTGTTTTCCCCCAAAATATTTTGCAGTTGTCTAAATGTTATTTTCTATTACAATTAATTTAAATGTAAACAGCATGAGCCTAATGTTGCACACCATTGTTTTCTCTGGAATTTAGATTGGAATAAAACAATTTGTGTAGTAAGAAGAAGCGGAGCCCATTCTAACATGACTCCATTTTTCAGTTTCATCCTGATAGTTCCCAGCACCCATACACAAACTACAGATTATAGAGTCTTCTTTGACTGTGTAAAGTTGAAACAACTATATCAGTCAATAAAAAAAGATCACAAAGTAAATAGGCCTTACCAAAATGCTTGATAAACTATTTGAAAATGAGGTTCAACTTTACATGAATTGTCTTTTCATGGCAGGGAAATTCCACGATAACGTAATTGCGCTGAGACTCACTTTTCTCTTAAAATGTAGTGCCAAAAAACCCCATTGATTTCATAGTTTAACAAACCATACAACTCTATACAGAAGGACTACTTTTAACATTTTACACTGAACATTTTCCAAAAACACATAAAAAGTTTGGTAACAGAGTTTCTGTTTTTATATGTCCACATTTTTCAAAAACCATGCCATATATCTCCTCCGAATGTTGGTGATACATCAACATCATGGTGATGTATCTTGAACAGGCACACAAATGTATAAATATTGCACTGTGCTGTCCAGACTTGTGAATTCAACTGTGGTTTGTAACTACTATGATTTCCCATTGTTGCCAATTCAATTGCAGAAATTCCATTACCGATTTTTCTGAAATACCATTACCAATTATGCCCACCCACTTGGGAGCCAGGCCCACCCAGTTTATCTCAGTTTCATCAGCTTACTGATGGCTGGTCAGACGATACTGCAGGTGAAGCCGGATGTGGAGGTCCTGGGCTGGCGTTGCTACACGTGGTCTGCAGTTGTGAGGCCGGTTGGACCTACTGCCAAGTTCTCTAAAATTACATTGGAGGTGGCTTATGGTAGAGAAATTAACATTCAATTATCTGGCAAAAGCTCTGGTGCACATTCCTGCAGTCAACATGCCTATTTCACGCTCCCTCAAAACTTCAGACATCTGTAGCATTGTGTTGTGTGACACAAAACTGCACATTTTAGAGTGGCCTTTTATTGTCCCCAGCACAAGGTGCACCTGTGCAATGGTCATGCTGTTTAATTAGCTTCTTGATATGCCATACTTGTCAGGTGGATGGATTATCACTTAAAGTGATGTAAACACATTTGAGCATAAAATCTGAGTGAAATAAGCTTTTTGTTCGTATGGAACATTTCTGGGATCTTTTATTTCAGCTCATGAAACATGGGACCAACACTTTACATGTTGCATTTAATTTGATTGATATTAGTTGGCAGGGTTCTTTACTTCAATATTATTGTGTTTTGATGTATTTATACTACATTTTCAGTTTGGATGTTTTCTGAGGCTCCTTTTTCATCAGTCTTTGCTTATTCCTAATTTTTATGATGGAAAATATGCCTTAATGTCTAAACAATCTAGACTTGGCACTCAATTTGACATGCTCCTATGAACTTCACATGTAGGTGCTCATGGGTCCTTTTAGATGGAAATGACTAGTAATTACAGAGGTTGGTTAGTACACTTTATTAGTACTTACAACTATTATACCCTTTGTTGTTTGTGCATTTACACATTTGACATTGTATATAAAAAACTCAAATCAGTTTCTAAATTGTAGCTAATTTTGTGAAGGAATATTATTTATGTTTTTTCTTCTTCATTTTCACTCTCCCTTTGTCTCTGTTCTCTGTTCTAGAGCTTATGTCCTCTGTGATACCTCAGCCACAACAGAGGGAGGAAGGGGAGGAGGAAGATGAAGAGCAAGGGGAGAAGTTTGGGTTTGTCGACAGTGCTGATGAAGTGAAAGAGCCAGCGGATTGTAAAGACCCTGTCTCAGACTCTGTAAAAGCCAGTCAAAATTCAAACCAGTAAATTAAGGAGGCTACAAACCCACCACAGGATAACACACTAACACCCACTGCACACTCACAACAGCACCTCAATGCAATGCCCCCTGCTGGTCAGGAGGACGCTCCCTCCCAGGGACAATATTCCACAGCCTCTCCAGGTGAAGTGTTCTTTCTATTACATCACATGAGTGACTCTTCTCCAATGGTCTCATAAGGTGCTGTCAGTTCATGAATTGATTTCATAATGGCTTCTGACAAACAGGTATAAAGAGAGCCAGGTTAAACCTTGTTGTAATTGGATAAAGAGCAGTGTTTGTTTGTTATCAGTATAATATTGACTATCTGACTCAGTCATGCTGCCAAAAAAGCTCTGTTAATTACACTCCCAGCTAAAGCGGAAGATTTTAATCTACGGAAACTTCTGCTGGACAAAATGAAGTGACTAGTGCTTAATTAAACGGCTTCTCACAAAGCCAACATGTAGTACAGTAATCCTCTAAGTGGGTTGTGGAGCGTTCCTCTGCTCCGCTGGTGAATTCTGGGGTTGATGATGCTCCACAGTGAAAGCCTGTTATATAACTAGCGGCTGGTGGAGGAGTCAGTATCAGGCTGGGACTCAGCCCTGCAGGCAAATGAGAGGGTTTACATTGTCTCTATATAAATGAGATAATAGTTTGGGCAGGGATATCTTTCATAAAAGCTGCTGTACACACAGTGCCTATATACAGCTAATATTAAGATTCTGGTGGGCTTTTCATCAGCAATTGTCTTTGAGACACAGGAATGACCTTCCTATTCATAAAACAAGGTACATTTAGATAAAAGGTTTGGAATTCATCTAAGTAGGTTTCAATATGAGCAAAACTAACTGTTCTTCCCATATGGTACACATTGCACAAGTTACAGTAAAAAGTGACATGACGTTAGCATTTCTTTAACATTATTTTCTTGGCTCTAATGTCCCCACAGATGTTCCAGTTAGCGACCCACGCAGGCGGTAAGAGACTCCCTGCTTTTTATATGCTATCACAGTATGTGTGAATCAGTATTACATCCTTAGAGACCGTGTGGTTTGGTCTCGGAAGAGGAAACATCTGTCTTCATTAGGTTATCAATATAGTTGCATAACACAAAACCAGATACAACTTTATTTTCATAGAGAAAGTGTGTGTCAAAGTTGAAAGGTTGGACTTCAAAGAAGGAATTCAAAGAAGACAGCCCATCTGTGACTGAATCAGTAGCCTATAGTCTGCAGGTTATAGCGATGTGCGCTGAGAGTCAGGAAGCAATTTTTTACCTTTATTTAACTAGGCAAGTCAGTTAAGAACAAATTCTTATTTTCAATGACTGCCTAGGAACAGTGGGTTAATGTTAAGTGAATGTTAAATTCCTTCAACAGTTAACTGCCTGTTCAGGGGCAGAACAACAGATTTGTACCTTGTCAGCTCTGGGGTTTGAACTTGCAACCTTGTGGTTACTAGTACAGCACTCTAACCACTAGGCTACCCTGCCGCAGTGACTGATGTTGGGTACTCCTCAATGCTATCGGAAGAATCCCAGAACATATTCCAGTATGTGCGAGCAAAACAGTCCTTTAGCTTAGCATATGCTTATTCTGACCAAGTCACTGGTACTTTAATTTTAGCTTGTAAGCAGAAATCAGGAGGATAGAATTGTGGTCAGATTTGCCAAATGGAGGGCAAGCTTTTTACACGACTCTGTGTGTAAAGTGGGTCTAGAGTTTTTTCCCGTCTGGTATTGTGTGTGTGTCTAGGTATGTGTGATTCTAGGACCTTTAACAGATACCTTTCATTAAGTGAGACCCTTAAGATGAAAAGTCCAAGAAAAAGGTCACCATGACAACTTGACACCTGACATTTATATGGCTCTGCCTTATGTTCATTTGAGCTCTAACCTTAAAGGTAAACACATTTAAAACCCCACCGAAGCAACCCCACTTTACAACACTCCTTTTTCTTTAACAGCGTTCCACCCTTCCTCTACTGAGTGGTAGATCTGCACGCTGTTAAAGTAAACAATGTCACAGTAGACATACTGTATGCAGACCTGTGTACAATGCTTTATGAGCGATGCACACAGCAGATGGAAGATGCAGTTGATATAATAGGTGGTGTGTGTTTAGGATAGACTCGATAGAGGGAGGGAATTGATAACAATGAAGCTACAGTACACACCTACTCATTCACGGGTTTTTCTTTATTTGTACTATTTTCTACATTGTGGAATAATAGTGAAGACAACAACACTATGAAATAACACATGTTGAATCATGTAGTAACAAAAAAAGTGTTAAAGAAATAAAAATATATTTATATTTGAGATTCTTCAAAGTACCCAGCCTTTGCCTTGATGACAGCTTTGCACACTCTTGGCATTCTCTCAACCAGCTTCATGAGGTAGTCACCTGGAATGCATTTCAATTAACAGGTATGCCTTGTTAAAAGTTAATTTGTTAAATTTCTTTCCTTCTTAATGCATTTGAGCCAATCAGTTGCGTTGTGACAAGGTAGGGTTGGTATACAGAAGATAACCCAATTTGGTAAAAGACCAAGTCCTTATTATGGCAAGAACATCTCAAATAAGCAAAGAGAAACAACAGTCCATCATTACTTTAAGACATGAAGGTCAGTCAATGCGGAAAATTTCAAGAACTTTGAATGTTCAAGTGCAGTCGCAAAAACCATCAAGCGCTATGATGAAACTGGTTCTCATGAGGACCGCCACAGGAAAGGAAGACCCAGTCTTAGCTCTGCTGCAGAAGATGAGTTCATTAGAGTTACCAGCCTCAGAAATTGCAGGCCAAAAAAATGCTTCACAGAGTTCAAGTAACAGACACATCTCAACATCAACTGTTCTGAGGAGACTGTGTGAATCAGGCCTTCATGGTCGGATTGCTGCAAAGAAACCACTACTAAAGGACACCAAAAAAAGAAGAGACTTACTTTAGCCAAATAACATGAACAGTGGACATTAGACCAGTGGAAATCTGTCCTTTGGTCTGATGAGTCCAAATTTTAGATTTTTGGATCCAACTGCATAGGTGAACAGATTATCTCCACATGTGTAGTTCCCACCAGGAGGTGTTATGGTGTGTGTGCTTTGTTGGTGACAATGACAGTTATTTATTTAAAATTCAAGGCACAATTAACCAGCATGGCTTCCACAGCATTCTGCAGCAATACGCCATCCCATGGCTTAGTTGGACTATAATTTGTTTTTCAACAAGACAATGACCCAACACTCCTCCAGACCGTGTAAATGCTATTTGACAAAGAAGAAGAGTGATGGAGTACTGCATCAGATGACCTGGCCTCGAAAATCACCCAAACTCAACCCAATTGCGATGGTTTGGGATGAGTTGGACCACAGAGTGAAGGAAAAGCAGCCAATAAGTGCTCAGCATATGTGGGAACTCCTTCAAGACTGTTGAAAAAGCATTCCAGGTGAAGCTGGTTGAGAGAATGCCAAGAGTGTGCAAAGCTGTCATGAAGGCAAAGCGTGGATACTTTGAAGAATCTAAAATCAAAAATATATTTCAATTTTTTTTAACACTTTTTTTGGTTACTGTCAGGATTTGGCCAGGGTTGTTCCGGTTTTTGGTCACTAGATGCCCCCATTGTGCTTTTTGACCTTTTGCTTTCCCTTGATCCCCATTATTATTTGCACCTGTGCCTCGTTTCCCCTGATTGTATTTAAACCCTTAGTTTCCCTCAGTTCTTTGCTCTGTGTTTGTATGTTAGCACCCAGCCCTAGTATTCTGTGTACTCTTGTTGATCCCGGTGGACGCTCTTGTGGATTTCTGTTTTTTGTTCTTGTTTATTTATTTTTGAGTATCTTTTGAGGCTTTTTATGCTTTACCTACCACCTTGTGGATTTACCTTTTTGTCTTGGAGGATTACCTTGTGGATTACCTTGTTCTTGTGGAATTCCTTTTGAGGTTGTGGAGTTACATGTTTTCCTGAAGGACTTCACTTTTTACTTTATTAAATACACCGTCTCAAGTACTGCTGTGTCTGCCTCATCTTCTGGGTTCTGCTGACTATTCGTGGCTCAGTTGGTTAAGTGACTGTTTCTCACTCCGGAGACCCGGGTTCGTAACCGGGTCCTGACAGTTACTTCATGATTCCATTTGTGTTATTTCATAGTTGTGATGTCTTTACTATTATTCTACAATGTAGAAAATAGTAAAAATAAAGAAAAAACATTGAATAGGTGTGTCCAAACTTTTGACTGGTGCTGTATATCTAGCCCATCATCAGCATGGTCAGCACTGTTCCCCAGAGAGACTGGAGGAAAGGCATATAAAGAACATTCCCTGGGTTGACAGTACTGTAGCTGGAGGGAGTTGAAACAGATCTCAGACAGTAAAGGCTTTGCATTCAGGCTGCTCAGTGCTCATGCTGTGCTTTGCCTCAGGCTATTCTATTTGCATTGAAAAACGTTCCCTGCCCTGCTCCTCTGTTCTCTCCTACAGGCCTATGACTCACAGGGACTTATATAGACAAGTGAAGGGTGTAGACCTACAAAGATGAACCATAAAATATATACTCCTCCGACATTGAAATAATATTATTGTTCTCACAAAATGTCTTTTAAATCCCCCTTTGAAACCATAGTTATGAGAAATGCATGTGAGCTGCTTTCTAACTGATTCTGTCTGGTGTCTTTGCGGAGCCAATGAAAGTAAAGATTTGCAACTTTTATTTGAGAACATTACTAGGGAGGGGATTTTAAGTTTGAACATTATTCAAACAAGCATTAGCTAACACCTTTATCATTGTCTTGCCAACTGGCCAACAGGCTGCTCGCAAGCTATTTGACTGTAAAATATTTCCTTCTCAACTTATCTGCGTAGTTATGTAACTACTGCGGTCTGTCAGGCATGTCTGGAACAGGGGAGATGTACAATATCTTGCTGACTGATTGATTTACTGGCTGTTAGCATAGCCGACAGGGATGGTGGGAGGGATGCGGGATGCATCTAATGAGATTGGTTTCTCCTTCATCCCAGACCTAGCTGTATAATGTGGGAGGACTGCTGTAAATCTGACTGGTAGCTTGAAAACATAAGCAAGTGGTAGTTCTTTACAGAATATCGACAAAATCAGTATTATTAGGAGTTGTGTCAAAGGCAAATTACAGGCCAGTTTTTATTTAAAGCTAATCATTATTGTGGTCAGGCTGTAGATATGGCAGGTGATCAAGGGGTTTAGTTTAGGGGCAACTTTCATAGCTCACAGTTAATATAACAAACTGGAGGTAAGGTCACATTATCATATTCATGGTCTCAAATTAGTTCACCTGGACCAGACTCTCAACCCCTCACAACAGCGGTCAGCAGAATCATCACACCACAGTGAATAGGACTGACCAACCTAGCAGAATTGAGATGCACGAGGAACATATGTACTGTGCCAGGTTTAATGGGAGTGTTAGAATGCTGGGACGGCAGTGCTTGGCCCCCGTCTACTCCACCTCTCCTCCCCCTCCTCCTCATCCACAATGCACTAAATTTGTAATGAGCCACACAGCACCCAGCCTAGAGTGGTCATAACTGCTTTCACTACTCTGTCTGGTATGTTCCAGGGTCTCTGGCCCCGTTGAGCTGGTTGAGCCCAGTGCCGGAGCACCCTCCGTGGGAGAGCAGGCCCAGGGAGGTTCTGGTCCTGGAGAGGCGTTACCCGTGGAGAAGCAGACTGACTGGGAAGACCATAGTGTGGAGATACCCAAGGAGAGTTCAAGTCTGAGGGAACACTCTGAAGGTACACAACAGCATAGTACAGAGATACATGAATCATGATATAGACAGACATGAGCAAGCTCACATCAATTACAGTATAGCCTTAATAACCTTCACCACAAGGCTTGTTGTTGGTAGCATAGCATATTTGTTGACATTGTTTTACAGTAAAAACTGTATTGGCCTATAATCTTCTGTAACCTTCATGGAGGGCAACAGCTAATACATAGTCTCTCCCTCCTATGATTTGATTTACACATAGACATGAATTAAATTAATTCAGGATGAGAATCAATAGTGGACTATTAGTCTATTTCCACCAAGGGAAATTGCTCTTGGATTTGGACTCAGTCAGCAATGCTGACATTAGGCTTTTTGAAGGTGGTCCACTCAAAGACTGTATGGAGCCTGACTAATCCACACCTTTCTCCATTATTTCACCTTTCTCATTAGTTCTCTTTCACATATGTCCTTTACTGTTTTTGTCAATATTGTTTATCATGATAATTTTGGTGTTTTTCATCATGCATGGACAGTATGTCAAAATTGTAGTGGACCTCAATTTTCTGATTCCCTACTGTGTTATTATTGTGACATAATTGGCATGAGTGGTTGTGTTTTCAATGTCTTAAGTACTGGCGCTTTTATGGGATTAATGAACTATTTCCTGTTAATAGCCAACAACCAATAGCACTATCCCTCTAAGACTAAAAGACTCCTTAACAGCTTCTACCCCCAAGCCATAAGACTGCTGAACAATTAGTAAAATGGCCACCAGACACTCCCCTAAGTCTTGGGTCTTAATCCCAAGACTACCCTCATTCTATGATTTTACAAATTTGACTTTGAACACATTCATCAAAGATGAACTGAATAAAGCAACATTATACTGTGCTAAAAAGTTATTCAGCAAACCAGGGTAAAACCTGCCTGAGTTGTCGCCTTCTGGGATTGCTGGGGGAGCTTGAAGAAACACACCCAGGCTGTTTGAAACATTGAGAGTTCCCAGAGGACTGAGTCAGTTACTTTCCAGATCTACAGATAGTCAGGTTGGTGGCCAAGATACAGTTATTCCCTTTTCATTCAGTACACATTCTTCACAGAGAGTGTTGCTCAGTTAGTCACTATTGTAGTAGAATACCACTGTGTCTCTCTCTTGGATTGTGTCCCATGTTATTTAGATCCCTAAAGCAATGTCGGCTAATCCATGTCAGAATCTACATCTCTCATCAGATTCATTGAATCCAGGGATTGTTTGGGGCTGATAAAGAACCGTTCCAGACAAATCACAATTTAAAAGCGAATCAATAAATCCCCTAAACTAAATTAGACTGAAACACTCTCAAAGCAGTTAATGACTAATTCTGCGGACTGTGAAGATAGATAGGTTCGATCCATTACAAACAAGGTGGATCATGCTGCCACAATTCCACAGCACAATCCCACACTCTTAAAACCTTAAAACCTTCGGCTGTCCCCATAGGATAACACTTTGAAGAACACTTTTTAGTTGCAGGTAGAACCTTTTTGGTTCCATGTATAATCCATTCTACAGACGGTTCTACATGGAATCCAAAAGGGTTCTACCTTGAACTAAATAGAGTTCTCCTGTGGGGACAGCTGAAGAACTCTTTTGGAACCCTCTTTTTCTAAGAGTGCACACCTAGCACACATAACAGCAACGCACAAGGCCTATCTCCCTTCTAAGTCACTGCTAATAAAATAATAGCTTTTTGATGTTTGAGATGAATCAAAACTGATGCAAATACGATTGCATAAATATACATTTACAAAATATATGGTATATAACTGAAATGATGGCATAATCAAATGCATGTATGGGGGCAAAATGCAGTGTGCAATACTCTTGAAGTTTGGTTGCTTTGCCAGATTACCAGTGCGAGGCCCTCCTCTTGGCTCTATGGTTAGGGGTTGTGGATGTGAGTGGTCTTTACTGTCTTCCCCAGAAGATGTGACTGATGCTGAGGCTGAGGCTGATGCAGAGCCCCAGACAGGGATCCTAGAGGTGATCTATGATGACGTGCCCTGTGAGGGACCACTCTCTCCTGACGAAGGTGAGTTCTGGGGTAAGGGCCAGTGCTGGGGCCACTGAGTGCTTTTATCGTGCCTTGTCTGGTACTGCACCATCGGATCAATGGACATCAGGCTTGGGTTAAAATGTATTTTCGTTCCTTTAAAAAAAACTTGACTTGTGCTTGATTAAGCTTGAGGGTCTGCTGTCTAAAAATGCCCTGTCAGTATTTGTGCTGTGTTGATGTCAGCACATCTCTGTCTGTGTGTGTGTGTGTCAGGGGACATGCTCTATGAGGATGTGCACAGAGAAGAAGGGCCCCAGGGTGCAGGCAATGATTGGAGCTCCAGTGAGTTTGAGAGCTACGAAGAGCAGTCTGATACTGAGACAAACTACCAACCTCAGCAAGGTAGGAGAGATGGTATTCCATTTGTATATCTATGCCTGTCTGTTTGTCTGTCTCTCTGTCTATCTGTTTGCTTTTGTTCGTTTGTCTTAAATGCACAAGACATGACTCAAAGAGAATATTTCACCCAATGTTACTGCTCCTCACACATGCTTTTTTATTCATGTGAGAAACTGGTGGGGAAAATACAAAGAACATGAAAAATGTATCAACCCTGTCTGTGTGGGTTGTATCTCACTTTGTGGCCTGAGAATAAACAAGCTCCCTTGTCACTTGAAAGGCACCCATGCCATGACACTGTCTAGGTGCTGTATGTTATAACAGTTATATATAACATCTATGGTTATACCATACAGTAGGTGACTGTAGCCCCTCTCTCCTCCACATGGGGGCAGTATTTACTCATTGACGTTGTGCTCTATTCTATTTGGTCAGACTTGGTCCAGTCTCATCCCTGTTGCATGTATGTCTGTAGGGAATATTTGCCTGAGCTGGTGCTATTGGTACATAGATGTGGAACATATGCCCTTAAATATTTTCTCATTTTTTTTGTATTGTAGACGCTGATACCACTTCATTTAATAATGTCCTAATATCGTATGAAATTATATCCTCAGAACAATTGTTTGTTATGTTTGGGCAGTAACGATGGAGGCATTACTGTAATAAATATCACAGTAGGAGTGTGCCTCACACCTCCCCTCCTGCAAAACACTCCCTTCACCAAGATCAGTGCTATTAGTCTCGGCTGACATTACCCTATGACCAGCGCAGTGCTCTAAATTTCCGCTCTCCATACTTGTGATTAATCCTGTTGTTGCCTTGCTTGTTTTGCCTTGATCATTTCCCCCTCCATTTTCCGCCGTCTCGTCTTACTTCCTTCATCCCTGTGCCCTGTTGTGTGGTTTAATGCGACCTGCCCTGACATGCCTCACATCCTACTGCTTTGACACCTTTCCCCGTACTGTAGCAGTAACTCTCCTGACCTGCGTTGGCTGAGGGAGCGTTGTGCCAGGACCAAACGTGAAATAGTCATGAGGCTGGGTGGCAAAAACAACTACAACACCAAGGTATATCATTGGCAGTAGGAGAACACAACATGACACCAAGGTATCTCAGCCTCGACGTCAAAACTACAGCACCCAGGAGGCTATGCAAGGATTAAAATGACCAAAGCCAAAATATGTATTCTGTAGTATGATGTGCATTTTAACTGATTAGATATTCACATGATTAACTTTCTTTACCATCCCCCTTGTGTTTCTGTGCTCTCCTCCAGACTGTCACTCTCATGAGAGATTGGTCTCTTCCCTTCTAGTTTAGTATCAGTTTTGGGGACACATGAATAAGTAAAACACATTTGCATCAAACACGTTGCAAGTTGCTCCCAGTTGATAACCTAGTTTCTATCATTAAAAATAGTGACACATTTTTTAAATACTGTCACCGTGTGTGTATTCTGGGTCCGCAGGCTTTACATGACTCTGCAGGGCTTCAGCGATGCTCAGAGTGGGGTTTGTGGTTAGATGAATGTAGCCACACTGAGCACGACTCCACTACCTCCCCACAACTACAGCCCAGTCTGATACCATAATCTCACTATGATCTCCTCATAGACTTTCTGATTAGAGACCAACGGAGATGCGCAGATGTCTGCATTACTGGCTGGATGCATCTAGTGCTCTCTCTCTCTCTATCCCTCTCTCTCTATCCCTCTCTCTCTCTCTCTCTCTCTCTCTCTCTCTCTCTCTCTCTCTCTCTCTCTCTCTCTCTATCCCCTCTCTCTCTCCTCTCTCTCTCTCCCTCTCTATCCCTCTCTCTCTCTCTCTCTCTCTCTCTCTCTCTCTCTCTCTCTCTCTCTCTCTCTCTCTCTCTCTCTCTCCTCTCTCTCTCTCTCTCTCTCTCTCTCTCTCTCTCTCTCTCTCTCCCCCAGTGTTTCCAGGCTCCACTCTCCCTCTCCTCGTGGACTAACTCTTCTGGTCTCTTTGTCCTTTTGAACCAGGTTCATCAGCTAATGAAGGCCGCCAGGAGTGGGACCAAGGATGGACTGGACAAGACCAGAATAGCCTTTATGCGGAAAGTCTCCTTCCTGCACAAGAAGGACCACTCAGGTAATCTGAGAAAAAGTTATTCAAACCGACTGTTTGCCAAATGACTGTGTCAGATTAAAGTCTCCCTCTTACAGCGATATGTATGAATTTGTAGAGAAGTGAGAGTTTCTGTGGAAGATCGGAGTTCACATACATTTCAGTCGCCTCTTTTGAATTAAGCTGCGGTGAAGAAATTGTTTGATGCTAGCCGGGCCAATAGTAATGTTAAGGCAGATAGAGGAGAAAGCTTCCCATTGCATTTCCAATCCCAGCTTTAAAATAGAAAAAGACTCATGGAAAAATGATCTAAACAATGTAAGATTGTTCAAACAAAACAGCCGGGATATGTCGAACTGGCTCACTCCCATTAAAGACAGATGTTGTGGCCAAGGTTTTGATGTGTAGGAGAGCAACGGGCAGAAAATCCCACGTGACAGAGGCTGCACCCCAGATAAAGAGCCACGACTCAAACAAATCTTCAAACAACCAAACAGGCCGGTGGTTCTATTTTTAGCTGTTGATCAGGGGGAATCTGTGCCACATTTGATATTTCTGATACTGAGACACTATTATTGTTCCAAAATCATTAATTGGAATGGTGCTGGCTGACGAAAAGCAGTTTTAGTATCTGTGTCTGTATGGTTGCAGGGAAGTTGGGAATTGTTGAAGTGCTTTTTGAACACATTCGTACTCAAGCTGAGAAGTCCGAGTGTTTGAACATGTTTTTGAAGACGTACTGTCAGTTTGCCTCTTTACTACTACTGAGATACAGCATTGTTTAAAATGTATTTTTCCCTCCTGAGTTTTTCTTGCAGAGTGCTAATCTCTTCATGTTTTAGAGGTAATACATTAGAGTGTGACTCCAGTTGAGATATGAAAGCTTTAAATGTGCCTCTGTGTGTGTGTGTGTGTGTGTGTGTGTGTGTGTGTGTGTGTGTGTGTGTGTGTGTGTGTGTGTGTGTGTGTGTGTGTGTGTGTGTGTGTGTGTGTGTGTGTTGTGCCCCTGTGCAGAGGATGTGGAGGATGACGCAGGGTACCTGGATGTGGCTGTGTCAGATGTGATCCTCCTGCACAGCTGAGCCACATGCCTGAGGGACTGAGCAGCCAGCAGGTCTGTATGTGTGTATAACATATGTTTGTTTGTCTCTGTGTGTGTGTGTGTCTGTCAGAAGATTCTGTGAATCTCTAAGGTAATGTTATATGCATGCAATGATGCAAAGATTATTTTTCTATTGCCAACACTGACTCGGTAGTACGTTTGGGAGGAATATGTCTGCTACAGTTAAGTATAGCGCTACTCATTTCAAGGGAAACCTCAAGGTAAATACAGGCCTCATGCATACAAGGCTACTCCACCCGAACTCTCTTACCAAATTACAATCACACACATGCATAGTACTATCAAACAACCTGTCACACACAGTATGGCATACAATCAACTCCCATCATGCCCTTTTCCGTGTGTGACCTTTGATCTTCGACCTGTATGTTTCCTGATTGGCCTCTTCTGTCCTCAGGTGGTCAGACGTCACATCCTGGGCTCCATCATTCAGAGTGAGCGCAGTTATCTTGAATCCCTCAGGAGAATCCTTGAGGTAAGTCCTTTTCCCCTGCCCCACCCCTCCACTCCACCCTACCCTTACTCTGACCGATGTAATACGTTCATCTTTTCAGCATTTAAGAATGAGGCTGAAAGGAAAACTGGAGATGTTTATCAAATAACCAGGCTTGTCACGCATAAATAATCATAATTAAATAGATTTATTTTACATCTGTGGTGCCCCGCTGATGCTAATAAAGAGATTCTCTCTCTGTCAGGTTTTCACAGAATCACAGCATGGGTTTCACTCTTTTTTCTGTTGTCTTTCTTTTTCTGTGGCAGAGAGAGAATCATTCGTTATCTCTCCTATCAGATGAAGAGTGACACACCTGCTGAAATGGGATCAGGTGTGATCAATGAGAGGGTTATGCTCTGGAAAATATTTTCTGTGAACATATGATGTATTACCTTTGTTGTGGCATGTTTGATATTTTGGGTTGTTTAGCCTTTTTTGTGGTTTTGCGTACCATTGAAGTCCAAACTCACTGATAAAGGAAAGATTGTAAAAAAGCCAAGAGCGCAATTATTAGGCATTAAGAACTGCGACTTCAGTCCTGTAATATCAGAAATTTCCTGTGTTATTCCCCATGTCCATATTCCACTTGTCGATAATTCATTTGCTGTGGAGGATTTGTGGTTGGGCAGGGGAGGCTCGTAAAACAACAATAGCAGCACTAGTCTGTCATCTATTGTTGTTTCCAAATATTGACTTTCATTGCTTTCACTTTCATTTTCTGCTGACTGCATCTGGCAGTTTCTGATTGTACAGGCTACATTAGCCATGACTCTCATCTTAAAAGACACTGCAGTCACACGTTTGACATAGTTGACTAGTTTGATACTCTACAGCATCTTGACTAATTGCAATTACTTATAAGATTGTTACTAACTGACAATTCCATCAATGTACCTTTCATTAAGGGTCCAAGGCACACGTGATGGTGCTGTTGTATCTGTTGAGAGATGTTGCTATTGATGTCATGCTCTTTCTGATCAGGGCCTACTTGTGTGTTTTATGTCGTTCTCCACCGTAAAGCACACCTAATTCAAGTTAACCTGGGTATACTATTTCCCCAGGAGTACCAGAGCCCCTTGCTGGAGGCGGACCCACACATCCTGAGCCCACGGAGGATCCGGCCTGTATTTTACCGCCTACGGGAGATCACTCAGTGTCATTCCATGTTCCAGATCGCACTGGCGTCACGTGTGGCTGAGTGGGACAGCAGTGAGAAGATTGGGGACCTATTTGTGGCCTCGGTTAGTGTGTGTATGTGTGTGTGTGTGTGTTGTGTGTGTTGTGTGTTGTGTGTTGTGCGTGTGCGTGTGCGTGTGTGTGTGTGTGTGTGTGCGTGTGTGTGCGTGTGTGTATGTGTGTGTGCGTGTGTGCGTGTGTGTGTGTGCGTGTGTGCGTGTCTGCATGCGTGTGTGTGTGTGCGTGTGTGTGTTGTGTGTTGTGTGTTGTGCATGTGTGTGTGTGTGTGTGTGTGTGTTGTGTGTTGTGTGTTGTGCATGTGTGTGTGTGTGTGCGTGAGAGAGTGTGTCAGTTTTCCCATAGGGCATTAGAAGACAATTTCCACAGACACAGTTATAATGAGCTGCACTTAAAATTGAGCAAACATCACTAACTTCAAACATGGAGACCATTACAGCTGAGATGAATATCTCTTCTGCAGCAAATACACTCTGAATATGTGTGCTTATAGCATTGGCACAGGACAATTGGACTAATGTATAAGTATTCTGCTGTGACCCTCTGCAACGTGGTCATCCATAAGGGTTGCTGTTTATTTACCTAAGAAAAATTCTGCCCTCCTTCTGGTATTGTTTATTGTAGGCTGGGTGTTGGGACTAAACACACCTCATTTATTTATCTTTTTCACCTGCCATTGGGTTTGTTACCCAGCTGTTAATGTTTTATGCTATTAGTTGGTCTCATACTATCTGTGTGTTGTTTGTGGCTGGCTTGCAGAGAAGATGAAGGAGAGGGTTCATTTCTGTGAGACTGGCTAATTTCCCAGCTACTGCTTCTCCAGCTACTGCTGCCGTCAGCAGCCTGCTTTGTGTTTAATCAAATGAGAGCGAATGACTGTGTGCCACCGCAGCAGGATTGTGGATTGTGAAGGGTGTTTGTTGGTCTCCTGGATGCTAAACAGGTCAGGGTCTTAAATACCACACTTAAATGGCAATTTTCTACCTTTTTCTTCCCTTCCATTCCATGAATATGATTGTTAGATGAGCTGCGGAGCTACTGACTTTCAAGGGACTTAATGTTGTCAAGGTCCTAAACGATATCATAACCGCCATCGATAAAAGACAGTACTGTGCAGCCATCTTCATCGACCTTGCCAAGGCTTTCGACTCTGTCAATCACCATATTCTTATCGGCAGACTCAGTAGCCTCGGTTTTTCTGATGACTGCCTTGCCTGGTTCACCAAATACTTTGCAGACAGAGTTCAGTGTGTCAAATCGGAGGGCATGCTGTCCAGTCCTCTGGCAGTCTCTATGGGGGTGCCACAGGGTTGAATTCTCGGGCCGACTCTTTTCTCTGTATATATCAATGATGTTGCTCTTGCTGCGGGCGATTCCCTGATCCACCTCTACGCAGACGACACCATTCTGTATACTTCCGGCCAGTCCTTGGACACTGTGCTATCTAACCTCCAAACGAGCTTCAATGCCATACAACACTCCTTCCGTGGCCTCCAACTGCTCTTAAACGCTAGTAAAACCAAATGCATGCTTTTCAACCGTTCGCTGCCTGCACCCGCACGCACGACTAGCCTCACGACCCTGGATGGTTCCGACCTAGAATATGTGGACATCTTTAAGTACCTAGGTGTCTGGCTAGACTGTAAACTCTCCTTCCAGACTCATATCAAGCATCTCCAATCTAAAATCAAATCTAGAGTCGGCTTTCTATTCCGCAACAAAGCCTCCTTCACTCACGCCGCCAAACTTACCCTAGTAAAACTGACTATCCTGCCGATCCTCGACTTCGGTGATGTCATTTACAAAATGGCTTCCAATACTCTACTCAGCAAACTGGATGCAGTTTATCACAGTGCCATCCGTTTTGTTACTAAAGCACCTTATACCACCCACCACTGCGACCTGTATGCTCTAGTCGGCTGGCCCTCGCTACATATTTGTCGCCAGACCCACTGGCTCCAGGTCATCTACAAGTCCATGCTAGATAAAGCTCCGCCTTATCTCAGTTCACTGGTCACGATGGCAACACCCACCCGTAGCACGCGCTCCAGCAGGTGTATCTCACTGGTCATCCCTAAAGCCAACACCTCATTTGGCCGCCTTTCGTTCCAGTTCTCTGCTGCCTGTGACTGGAACGAATTGCAAAAAATCGCTGAAGTTGGAGACTTTTATCTCCCTCACCAACTTCAAACATCTGCTATCTGAGCAGCTAACCGATCGCTGCAGCTGTACATAGTCTATCGGTAAATAGCCCACCCATTTTTACCTCCCTCATCCCCATACTGTTTTTATTTATTACTTTTCTGCTCTTTTGCACACCAATATCTCTACCTGTACATGACCATTGATCATTTCTCACTCCAGTGTTAATCTGCAAAATTGTAATTATTCGCCTACCTCCTCATGCCTTTTGCACACAATGTATATAGACTCTCTTTTTTTTCTACTGTCATATTGACTTGTTAATTGTTTACTCCATGTGTAACTCTGTGTTGTCTGTTCACACTGCTATGCTTTATCTTGGCCAGGTCGCAGTTGCAAATGAGAACTTGTTCTCAACTAGCCTACCTGGTTAAATAAAGGTGAAAAAAAAATAAAAAAATAAAAATGCTTTAACAAATAAATGACCAAGCATGACTAGTTCCTGAATTAACTTGTTCCATGAAAAATCCAACAGATTCCTGATGTGAAATGCAAGGATTGTTTCTCTTGCGTTTCCCATAACTCCACCTTTCTATGTTTTTACAGTTTTCTAAGTCGATGGTGCTAGATGTTTACAGCGACTATGTCAATAACTTCACCAATGCCATGGTCCTCATAAAAAAGGCGTGCATGTCCAAACCAGCCTTCCTGGAATTCTTAAAGGTGAGTCACAATGTAGAACCGTCCATGTTTTTTTTCTCTATTGTTCTTTCAATACACTCTAACCCACGGTCACTGTCGACCTCCTTCTACTATTTAATTTGGCCCTCATACTACAATTCTACTGGTGTCTTAATACTTGGTTAACCCATCAGAGTCTGAGCCCTGTCTAAACCAGGAGGAGGAGGGGGGGGTCTACTAAGCTATACGGAATTGTTTTAAGAAGGTCATAACAAGGATCATTTAGCTATTCGATTTTGAATTTTAAGACCCCTTGAAGTGAAAATAAACAATTATTTGATGAACAATTATTTCTGGCCTTACTGCTATTAGCCCATACAAACACATTGAATAACAGATTCACTACATGGAACAACAGATAGTTTCAAAAACATATCAAAAGGAAGTTTGTTCTGAATTGTCTCTCCTTTATCTGAGAGATATAATAAATATATATATATATATATATATATATATATATTTTTTTGACATGTATTTAACCCCATCTTTTTGGCATTAAACAAACTCCATATATACTTCCGTACATGTTTTCAACTGCCGACGGACCTTCCGACGAGCCTTGTGAAGCCTGAGCATGTAAATGTTCATCAGAGTCTCACTTTTGCACAGAGGGGTCAAATTAGTGTAAGGGGTCCCATCCGGTTCGGATGCTACAGACAGAGGTTGGCAGATCGGCTGTACTGACTTCAGACCAGTCTTCTGATACGTGTGGAGGTTGTAGAGCCTCTTTCCATAGAGGGATGTTTATGGGGATGTTTTTATTATGCTAATTAGATTTCCGCGGCTTGCGGACAGCAACTACATAAAAGTGTAGTTGCTTTATTCAAATATTTTCAAGCTGGCCTGGTTGTGCTTACTTGTTGCAATACACTGCACTAATCTTAGAGAATATTTATATTGCACCAATTAGCAACTCTCACAACTCTCCCCGCCCCCACACAAAAAAGTATAAAACATACAGTATATTTAAGGAACTCAGTCCGGCTTCAACTTACTCTTGAAAGTTGTAATAGTAGAATAGACAAGATGCAATATCAACATTTTGTAGTAATGTTCAAGTTGCTCAAATTTCACATGAATACACATTAGACATTGCAAAATGTATAGAATTGCAAGAAAGGTCCCTTTAAAACTGCAAAAACAATTCTGCACCCCATGACAAAATGTGTACAATTGCAGGAAATAAGCTTAAAAACCGCCACATTTTCTCTCCACCAACATCTGGGGTGTGAACAGTTTGTTTCATGAACAGTGCTTGTGCCAATCGGAAATAGGTGTGGCATGTGAACACATCCACTTCCCAAATCTCTAATGACCAGCACATCCACCAGATTCTGTTTCTCCACACCTTACTAACCTAAACACACTCCTACTCCCACACTCATGCACTCTCCATATCTTGTCCTCTGAATAAGAGGTGCCTAGAGGGGTCTTTCTCTCTGTGTTTTTGCTTATCTCCTGACTTTACTATGGTATGCTGTTTATCTAAAGCGTCTTATCCTGTGTTGTGTAGATGAAACAGGCGTCCAGTGTTGACCGGATCACCCTGTACGGCCTCACGGTGAAGCCCATCCAACGTTTTCCCCAGTTCATCCTATTACTGCAGGTATGTGTCTTTACCAGCACCTTCACTGCTAACATTGACAAGATAATGTCACATGAGGAAATGAACAGGTAAACAATCTGAGATTAACACCACACAGTGTTTTATGGACCTGATCAAGAGATTGACACATGCGATGATACATTGAGCCATTGAAAACTGCTAAATACATGAGATACGGTATAACACCATGCATGGTTCTACCAATCTAGTCTAACCATATAAGCTTTTCATGCAGTAGGCTTCTTTGTCTTCCTTTACTGTTCCTGTCTCAACATTGTGTGTGGAACGATTTTGCGTACTGGAACTGCAGTGCCTCATTCTATCCATAAGTAGGGGTTGATTATCCATAACTTCAAAAGATAAGGTATGAATGTAAATGAGGCATCTTCCTCTTGCCTCAAACTCAGCACCCTGGAGAGGGAGTGTCTGTGTTAAATCATATATTACACAGGGAACTAAACTCAATGCACTGAAACTCTTTTGGGACTCACACACAGAATGTAAGGCCTTATTTATGCAGGTCCACAAGCACACACAGTTGCAGGTAAGCCAGACACACACATAGATCTGGGATGAAACTCAATAAATACCTGGATTTTTTAAAAAGAAATATGAAAATGAGAACAATGTGCTTACAAGGCTCTGGGCCGTAAAAACACAGAAAACAATGCTCACACACGCTTACACACAAACCAACACCTCTTCACTTTATTTAGTGTTTGTTTCTCTCTTCACTGTTTCTCTGTCAGGACATGCTGAAGAACACACCTAAGGGTCACGTAGACTGCCTGCCTCTGCAGCTGGCTCTGACTGAACTAGAAATGTTGGCCGAGAAGCTGAATGAACAGAAGCGTGTGTCCGACCACATAGCTGAGACTCAGCAGCTAGCACGCAGTGTCAGCGACTGCTCGCTCAGCAAGGTGACAGAAACACTGCAATACACATGTACGCAAGCACATACACGCACACGCAGCCCCCGACACAAGCACACACCGACACACACAAACCGACACATAGACACTGACACATACACACGCACGCACACAGAGTAATCAACCTGCTTACTGTGTGGCTCAACCCCATAGCCCTTCCTCTACCTCCTCTGTGTTATCAGCATGAGCCAACCACCTATGCATTAGCATATATAGCCATCACTTACATTACATTCCCAAACATTAGTCTAGGAAAGTATTTTTATTCAGAAAAATCATTGCCCAGATATTATGTCCATTATGGCCCCTGAACAGTGTCTAAACACCACGGCAGGGGCGTTTCTTCTCCATTACCACACTGGAATTACAGTCCAGACGCTGCAAATCTGAACAAATGCATTTTTGAATAGGAGGAATTAAGGGGTAAATGAGACATTTAATTGGAAGCTATATCTCCCCATTTCTCCTTGTCCTTCTTCCTATCATTCCCCCCTCCTTTCCATCTGCTATTATTTTCTTTGCTCTCCCTCTCTTTCTCTTGCTCACTTTCTCCCTCTTCCTCCCTTTCTTGTCCCCACCTGGAGGCCATCATCTCCCTCTCTCCCTCTCCCTCCCTCTGTGCCTCCCTCTCTCTTTCTTTCTATTGGTCCATGGTGGTGAATTTTCCAGAGTCCTGAGATGAGCTGATTTGGCCAATCTCGTCAGCTCTACACAGAATTCCATTTACTGCGGTGAGACTGCAGAATTTCAATAGGAAGCGGTTCTCTTCCATTATCCCATAACCATCCAATGAAATATTAATTATTTGTCACTAAGTAATATACTAAGTATCTAAGTCAGTGGAATATGGGAGATAACACTGTGAGTGGGAACAGGCTGAGGTTTCCGTTTCACTCTATATCTCAGACACACACTCACACAAAACAGTCACACATACACACACACTGTTGACACTTTGGACTTTTCAGAGGGCCCTTCCATGATTTACGTCTCTCTGCCTCTGGAGGGTGCTGTAGTTCTGTGATCATAGAAGACAGGCTACTGTTTGACGAATGACTCATATCCCAAGCCATCGGAACAAAAGCCAAGCACAGCTACTGATTCTCCACAAATATAACAATCCATTTTGTGAGATGTGATGGGATGTAGAGCACTGTGCATTGAAAAATGGACAAAACACAGATTATTATTATTATTATTCATAAAAATTGTGTTTCTATCGAACAAACAGAAACATCAGAATGGGAAGCTATCTGAGCTGCATATTTGTACTCAGTCTTTTGTTTTACTGTAGTTGTAATGACTCTTTTTTTTTTCAGAAGATTGTTTTAGAATACATAAAACTGACTGTATTGATTCAGCTGGACATAAAAATGACTGAACCAAGTAATGCTTTCTATTAGATTACCCTTGCCATATGTACCTTAGGAAAAGTATGTATTGTGTGTTCTCACATACTGCAGTATACAAAGACATTTCTTGGGATATTTCCATGTGTCTGCGTATGTGTGTATATAGTGGCGATTTTAGCATGTAAATCTTGGTGGGGCAAAAAAAAACAACACTAAACAATACATTAATTGCTCTACAACGGTGCCAACAAACTGTTCGGGCCTACATAAAGCTGTCCCAACAGCAGTGTCCCAACAGCAGTGTCCCAACAACAGTCCCAACACTTTACCACTGCTACACCTGGCTATCAGAGGAGCCTTATCTGGCAGCGAAACAGTTCATTCAGCCTCATGTACTGCCTTTAATAAAACAGCACTGATATGGCTGACTTGCTTATTAAACAAATGTGGTTTCTACTGACATCTGAGATGTACAAACTATGGCATAAGGGGACGATAAGAAGCAATCCGTAATTTCGATTAAGACATTAATGAGTGAGCTAGGATGGACGTAGTCAATATAACTATTTGTTCAGCACTTCTGAAATGTACAGCGACAGAATTCAGAACATGGGCCGTTCTTACAGTATTCCCCCTTTACACCAAGTCAGAACCACAGGATAAATAAAGGGGGCATATAAGCAGACAATGAAAGCTCTTACAATTTTCAAGGACTACATTTCTCTAAAATGTGCTACATGTGCACCACCAAGTCAGAACAGTAGGTGAAATAATGAGCCAAAAAAGGACCAAATGATTGAGGCACATGGACTACTAACAGCTTACTACACGACATACACTTAGTATTACTTTCTTAGCTACAGTATACAGTACATATCTCCCTGGCATATTACATCATTTATGCAGCAGCATACACTACATTTTTGGACTCACCTTGTTGTGCCTTGCTCACTTGAACAGGAAGGTGGCGCGGCGGTCCTTCGAGGGAAAATTTTTGTCTTCAAAGTCTGGCATTCTCTGGATTTATGGTGCTGGTGAAGTTCTGAATACAAAAAACAGTAATGACGTCAGTGATCTTCAGGTCGGAGCTCTAGAAAGACCCGAGTTCCCAACTTGCAATTCCGAGTTAGATGACCGTTCAAAACCTATTTTCCCAGTCGGACCTCGTTTTTTTTCAGATTTCCCAGTCACGAGTTTCCAGTTGTTTTGAGTTTGGCAGAAGTCATGCTGGATTATTTATCCATTTAAGCTAGGAAAAGAGACCCTTAAACCCAGACATGGGACCACACACCCACTCCACTGAATAGCAGGCTAGTGATTGCTTGCTTGCAGTTAACCACTGATTCTTTCCAAACCACTCATTGTTGAATTTGGGATTTCCAACTTGTTATGTATGAGTATGTATTAAGTATGATGTTGACATGATCAGTCCAAAGCTACTGTAGATATACTGTGATTTGATGTAATTGTATCTGTGACCAATGACTAGGCCTTCTTGGATGGGCATTGCTAACATAACTCTATGGCAGCACCCAAGTGGCTAGAATTTTGGAGCTCTACCTTTACATTTTGGAATGACGTAGTGTCCCCATGTGTGACAGAACACTGAGCCAATAACGGTGCAACCAGAGAACATTACCAATCCCTACGCTCCATATTTTCTGCTGGCTGCCCCTCCACCACAGAAAGCACTGAGCTAGGCTGAAACACCTGCATTTTAAAGCAAAAAAGAGACAATGTTTGTATTCTGCTTTATTATTAATTTTAAGTCAATCATTTATACATTCTTTTTTTTTTTTTTACAATGTTTGTATACTGATATGTGACACGTATTAATGCCAAAATAACATGCAAAACAGGCACACACAAAAAAACAGGTGGGGCTCAAAACACCTGCCCTGACTGACAGGTCGCCACTGTGTGTGTGTCTTAGCATGTGAATGTGTTCTGTGTGCCCTGACTGAACTAATCTCCCTTGATCCCCAACGAGACACTCACTTAACCAGTCTTTAGTCTGCCTGCTGTACTCCTTAGCAATTGAACTGAAACCCTGGAGAATTTGCCATTTGTGATGTGCCTTTTGAGACAGTGTCCTGATTGCTCTGCCCCTTTAGCAACTGAACTCAGACCAGGGGTCGCTGGTGCTTTGTGAGACACTGATTGAGACGGTGTATGGGGAACGAGGCCAGGTGCTGAAGTCTAAGGAGCACAAAGTCTTCCTCTTCAACGATATCCTCATATGTGCCAACATCAACGTCAAGTAAGTGGTGTCTCTGTAGAGTAGAGTGAGTTCTGCTAAACAGCTCTACAGTCTGAATACACAAACACCTTCCCAGCTCCACAGCATCAGCACCACAAGGCTCAGCCCACAAAGCTTTACAGGGATATATTTAGGCAAACTGCATAGCAAAGAGTAATAGCTAATAGGCGTTCTCTAGCACTATCTGGAGGAACAGAAGCTTTATCAGCTTTAAACAAACTGCAGGCAGCTTAACTAGAGCAACAGGAGTCCTAGATCACTGACATAAAATATTTCTTGGTCCCTCTATAATTTATCCTCTATGACAGCACCATTGTTCACATCGTCTCAGAGCTAAAGGTAAACAGCAAATATTTTCCTCCATTTACAAAGCTCCTGTTTGAGACGTTCATACCTCAAAGCTCTCTCGTTCAGCCTTCAAAGTAGTTATCACCCCATGTTTCGTTCAACTTGATTCCCCTGAAGTTGACTTTGCCTGTCCTCTAGAATCTTGACAAAGTGATCACAACGTTGATTGTATGCGTGATTACAGGAATATATGAATATGAAATTAATTCTGCTCATAGCCGGGGGTCCCGCTTTCTGCCGTGAACACAGCTGATCAGAAGGATTCTAATTCAGCTCCTCAGCTCTTTATGTGACAATATAAGGGGCTACACCTCAGTTCTCCTCCTGTTGGTGGTTTGGGATTAGTGCTGCTGTTAGGAAGAGAGGGATGCTGGGAGAAACGTTGACTTGTTTTCTTCTCTTTTCAACCACAAGGGGGCCCCTTGATATCAGCAGCCTAGTCCCTGTTGGTCCTAAGTACACCATGAAGTGGAGTGCCCCCCTGCTGCAGGTCCAGGTAGTGGAGGTGGGTCAGGAGGCCTCCCAGGAGACCCTGTTCCAACATGGTGGTGCCAAGCACCCTGGCAGTGCCTGTCCCCCAGGTTGGTAAACCTACTGAGTCATCCATCCATCGCCTCTCTATCCCTGTAGTCCAGCTAATCTCATCATTTGGCCAGACTCCTAGTCTCAGCCGCATGGTCTGACTCAGCACAGCCCTCTAATCTGTTTGCTACTGTGAACTATCCCAGTGAATTCTGGTGATGCAGCGCTGTCACTCTGATTGAGAATGTGTTTGTGAAAAGAATAGCGATGATGGTCACTTGGTTCCATTTGCCTGGGCTGTTTTTATCTGCGAGAGATACAGTGGGAAAACAGAGCTGCACCCTCCACAGTCTCATTTCACTCTCTGATAGACCACAAACATATCTGGAGTGGTGTCATCAATCTGCAGAGATTATTCCCTTCCTCTCAAGCTCCAATTAGAGAAGCAGCAGCACTAGATAGGAATCTAATGGTGAAACAGGTCTTTTTTCACCCCTCACAAAACTTGTTGTGCGTACAGATTGGTGGAGAGATCCCTGATAAATGTGCTATGGGAAGGAGATACAAAGCCTTATCATGATGTAATGGAACGGCCTTTAAATATTAATGACGCCTTTTACAGCAGCGTCTGACCATGTCACGCTCAGTGAACAGCAACAGTTTAACATGGATGCCAAGATTAGGTTTAGATTCTCTGAGGATTAAGCCTTAAAGTCTTAAAAGTTTACTGCAACACTGTGGGTTGATTTAAGTTGACATTAAAGGGTCCATCACCTCCTTCTCTCGCTCTCTCTCTCTCTCTCTCTCTCTCTCTCTCTCTCTCTCTCTCTCTCTGTCTCTCGCTCTCTCTCAATTCAATTTCAATTCAAGGGGCTTTATTGGCATGGGAAACATATGTTTACATTGCCAAAGCAAGTGAAGTGGATAAATAAAAGTGAAATAAACAATAAAAAGTGAACAGTAAATATTACAATCCAAAAGAATAAAGACATTTCAAATGTCATATTATGTCTATATACAGTGTTGTAACGATGTGCAAATAGTTAAAGTAAAAAAAGTAAAATAAATAAACATAAGTACGGGTTGTATTTAAAATGCAGTGTTTGTTCTTCAGTGGTTGCCCTTTTCTTGTAGCAACAGATCACAAATCGTGCTGCTGTGATTGCACACTGTGGTATTTCACCCAGTAGATATGGGAGTTTATCATAATTGGATTTGATTTTCTAATTCTTTGTGGGTCTGTGTAATCTGAGAGAAATATGTGTTTCTAATATGGTCATACATTGGTAGGGTCTAATTGTGTTGCTGTCCTGGGGCTCTGTGAGGTCTGTTTGTGTTTGTGAAAAGAGCCCCAGGACCAGCTTGCTTAGAGGACTCTTCTCCGGGGTCATTTCTCTGTAGGTGATTGCTTTGTTATGGAAGGTTTGGGAATCGCTTCCTTTTCGGTGGTTGTAGAATTTAACAGCTCTTTTCTGGATTTTGATAATTAGCGGGAATTGGGCTTATTCTGCTCTGCATGAATTATTTGGTGTTTGTCCCATCTTGTGAATTATTGGTTGGTAAGCGGACGCCAGACCTCACAACCATAAAGGGCAATGTGTTCTATAACTGATTCAAGTATTTCTACTCAGATCTTAATTGGTATGTCAAATGTTTTGCTCCTTTAGAAGGCTCTTCTTGCATTGTCTCTTAGATCGTTCACAGCTTTGTGGAAGTTACCTGTGGTGCTGATGTTTAGGCCGAGGTATGTATAGGTTTTTGTGTGCTCTAGGGCAACGGTGTCTAGATGGAATTTTTATTTGTGGTCCTGGCAACTGGATCTTTTTTGGAACACCATTATTTTTGTCTTACTGAGATTTACTGTCAGGGCCCAGGTCTGACAGAATCTGTGCAGAAGATCTAGGTGCTGCTGTAGGCCCTCCTTGGTTGGGGACAGAAGTACCAGATCATCAGTAGACATTTGACTTCAGATTCTCTCTCTTTCGCTCGCTTTTTGCTAACTCTTTCGCTCTCTATATCTCTCTCTATATCTCTCTCTATATCTCTCTCTCTCTCCTGTCTTTTGATTATCAGGATGGTTCATTTTAGAATTTAGCATGGGCCCAATGCAAGCCATCCCCTAAATCATGCCTTTCCAGGTATCTTTCTCTGTGCATCTGCTGTGCATCTTCCTCTGTGCATCTATTGTTCCCCAGCCTGCCACTGCCACGTCTATTTATAGTTCCCCGTCCCCTGTGGGGGGGGGGGGGTCCGGCCTAAATCCCACAGCTTGGCGAGAAATGGGCTCATTTTTCATCTCCTGCAGGCCCTGATGGCCTTCCTTATTGATGGAGAAGGCTGGCCTTCTGGGAACTACAGGGATCTCTCAACTCTCTCTCTCTCTCTCTCTCTCTCTCTCTCTCTCTCTCTCTCTCTCTCTCTCAACTCTCTCTCTCTCTCTCTCTGTCCCTCCATTGTGCAGAGACACAGGTGGGCAACTGTTTTGTATCCCCACTGTCTGGTCTTGTGCCATCCCCATGTACCCACACACAGGCTTACATTCTCCCTGCCACCATTACAGAGCTATTTTTTTTATACTGATACTGACACGAGACTGCGATGCAAAGCAATGCTACACTGAATCTATGCTTCATCTACATGCAGTGAGCTGGTGTCCAGGTTTGGATGGGGATTAGACTATGGCTTTGATACAGATTTGATATATTGGGGATTTGGAAGCAGTGGCTGCTGTAAATTCCCTCAGGTTAGTTCCCAGAGCTGGATGCAGCACCAGCTGGACTATATGCTGAGGATGAAGATTCCTGCTGGCTGTTGTTACATGAAGCGGCTGCCTCTGGGAGGAAGGGCAGGGGCCCCTGTGGGCTCAGCCCTGCCTTGCTGCTTCGTGCCAGTGTGAATGACCGTGTCTGAGTGTGAAAACCAATCCCGCCACACCAACGGGATTACGCTGGATTACAACTCAGCACATTCACCTCTGGGGCTGGGGCCAACTCTAGGCAGGCGGGGACACAGTGGACCTGTGTGCCAGCGAATCCCAAAGCCCCACAGCTACAGGGAAGCCATTGTTTACAGAGACTCACGGCAGGCACACCTCTTTATATTCAGATGTGTCTGCTATTCATCGAGTCTCACAGATGTCAGATGTCTGTGCCCGCCTGTGTGAGAGATCCCATTAAATCAGTGAAGGCTGGTGGGAGTAGTTACAGGAGGATGGGCTCATTGTAATGGCTGGAATGGAATAAATGGAGCGGAGTTCACCGTAGTTTCCATATAGTTGCGTTTGATACCGTTCCATTTATTCCATTCCATCCATTACAATGAGCCCGTCCTCCAATGAGCCCAGCCTCCTCTGCACTAAAGGCTTAAAGGTTACAAAGGCTCTCTTAAGAGAACAATAACTGCCTCTCTCCACTCTCTGACTATTTGTCGATACATCCACACAGCCACCCCCTGGCTTCACACAGCCACTAGATTCCCACAAAGGGCCATGCTTCAGTTACCTGCCTTGTGCCAAGAGGGACTGCTACTTGATTATGTGGTTGTGATGACAGCACAAGACAACGCTACAGCTACATCTTGCTGCAACATTGAATTGTGTTGTGCTCCTGGAGCCTTGTGTAGAGATGTGGACCAGGGCATTAGGGAGGCTGGCAGTGAGAGGTAGAGCTATTGATTCCCTGAGGTTGGAGAGGTAGACTTTAAAGAGTGTGCTTCAAAATCGATTGGTGAATCTCACGTCTAATGAGACACCTGCATTCCTTTTTTTTGGGAAAAGGGCATCATATAGCTCCAAATGGCCTCTCTCTATCTGCTTTTTAGTTATACATTCAGACTCCCGACTTCATTCAGACTGTTCAACAAATAACGGTGGTGATCGATCCATCACACATTGAACTCCTTTCTCAGTGGAACCAGAGTTTCAACAAGTGCAAGTTTTCTTTATCACTTCCACTAGTTATTGTAGTCCAGGAAAGTCTCAAAATGCAGTTCCATTTGGGGATTGTTGTTTGGCCTTGAGATGTTTCATGATGTCTTTAGGAGACAAGCATTAATGTGTGTGACATGTTAACTGGTGTAACCTGTTGATGTGTGCACTGTAGTGTGACAGGGTGTGTTGTGTGTTGACGACAGGGAAAGTGATCCTGGGTCCTCCGCGACTTTACCAGGAACTCCAGGACCTGCAGCACGACTTGTCTGTGGTGGAGGAGGTCACACTACTGGTGGGAACACTACAGGGGACATACCAGGTACACCCCAGCCCACTACTAACTATGTAACACCAGCCCAAAACTTACTATGTAACACCAGCCCACTACTTACTATATAACCCCAGCCCACTACTTAATATATAACATCACCTCAGCCCACTACTTACTATATAACCCCAGCCCACTACTTAATATATAACATCACCTCAGCCCACTACTTACTATATAACCCCAGCCCACTACTTAATATATAACATCACCTCAGCCCACTACTTACTATATAACCCCAGCCCACTACTTAATATATAACATCACCTCAGCCCACTACTTACTATATAACCCCAGCCCACTACTTACTATATAACCCCAGCCCACTACTTAATATATAACACCACCCCAGCCACTACTTACTATGGAACACCACCCCACTACATACTATATAACCCCACCCCACTACATACTATATAACACCACCCCAGCCCACTACTTACTATGTAACACCACCCCACTAATTACTATATAACACCACCCCACTAATTACTATATAACACCACCCCACTAATTACTATATAACACCACCCCAATACATACTATATATTTTTTATTTTTTATTTTTATTTTACCTTTACTTTACTTTACTAGGCAAGTCAGTTAAGAACAAATTCTTATTTTCAATGACGTCGTAGGAACAGTGGGTTAACTGCCTGTTCAGGGGCAGAACAACAGATTTGTACCTTGTCAGCTCGGGATTCGAACTTGCAACCTTTCGGTTACTAGTCCAATGCTCTAACCACTAGGCAACCCTACCACCCCACTACTTACTATGTAACACCACCCCACTACTTACTATGTAACACCACCCCACTACATACTATATAACACCACCCCACTACTTATTATGTACACCATCCCACTACATAGCAAATAACACCACCCCACTACTTACTATGTCACACCACCACACCCCACTACTTACTAAATAACACCACTCCACCCAACTACTTAATATATAACACCAGCCCACTACTTACTATATAATACCACCCCACTACTTACTATATAAACCCAGCCCACCCCACTACTTACTATATAACACCACTCCACCCAACTACTTACAATATAACACCACCCCACAACCACTACTTACTATATAACACCAGCCCACTACTTACTATATAACATCACCCCACCCCACTACTTACTATATAACACCACCCCACCCAACTACTTAATATATAACACCAACCGACTACGTACTATATAACACCACCTCACTATTTACTATATAACACCACCCCACTACTTACTGTATAAAACCACTCCACTACTTACTATATGACACCACCCCACTATTTTCTATATAACACCACCCCAATGCTTACTATATAACACCAGCCCAATACTTACTATATAACACCACCCCAATACTTACTATATAACACCACCCCACTACTTACTATATAAAACCACTCCACCCCACTATTTACTATATAACACCACCCCACTACTTACTATATAATCCCAGCCAACCTCACTACTTACTATATTACACCAGCCCACTATTTACTATATAGCACCACCACACTACTTACTATACAACACCACCCCACTACTTACTATATAACATCACCCCACTACTTACTATATAACATCACCCCACTACTTACTATATAACACCACCCCACTACTTACTATATAACACCAGCCCAATACTTACTATATAACACCACCCCAATACTTACTATATAACACCACCCCACTACTTACTATATGACACCACTCCACCCCACTATTTACTATATAACACCACACCACTACTTACTATATAATCCCAGCCAACCTCACTACTTACTATATAACACCACCCCACCCCACTACTTACTATATAACACCAGCCCACTACTTACTATATAACATCACCCCACCCCACTACTTACTATATAACACCACCCCACCAAACTACTTACTATATAACACCACCCAACTACTTAATATATAACACCAACCGACTACTTACTATATGACACCACCCCACTATTTTCTATATAACACCACCCCAATGCTTACTATATAACACCAGCCCAATACTTACTATATAACAGCACCCCAATACTTACTATATAACACCACCCCACTACTTACTATATAACACCACCCCACTACTTACTATATACTATATAACACCATCTCAATACTTACTATATAACACCACCCCAATACTTACTATATAACACCACCCCAATACTTACTATATAACACCACCCCAATACTTACTATATAACACCACCCCAATACTTACTATATAACACCACCCCACTACTTACTATATAACATCACCCCACTACTTACTATATAACACCACCCCACTACTTACTATATACTATATAACACCACCCCACTACTTACTATATAACATCACCCCACTACTTACTATATAACACCACCCCACTACTTACTATATAACACCAGCCCAATACTTACTATATAACACCACCCCACTACTTACTATATAACACCACCCCACTACTTACTATATAACATCACCCCACTACTTACTATATAACACCACCCCACTACTTACTATATAAAACCACTCCACCCCACTATTTACTATATAACACCACCCCACTACTTACTATATAATCCCAGCCAACCTCACTACTTACTATATAACACCAGCCCACTACTTACTATATAGCACCACCCCACTACTTAATATACAACACCACCCCACTACTTACTATATAACACCACCCCACTACTTACTATATACTATATAACACCACCCCACTACTTACTATATGACACCACCCCGCTATTTTCTATATAACACCACCCCAATACTTACTATATAACACCACTCCACTACTTACGATATGACACCACCCCACTATTTTGTATATAACACCACCCCAATACTTACTATATAACACCATCGCAATACTTACTATATAACACCACCCCAATACTTACTATATAACACCACCCCAATACTTACTATATAACACCACCCCAATACTTACTATATAACACCACCCCAATGCTTACTATATAACACCAGCCCAATACTTACTATTTAACACCACCCTGCCCCACTACTTAATATATAACACCAGCCCACTACTTACTATATAACACCACCCCACCCAACTACTTAATATATAACACCACCCCACTACTTACTATATGACACCACCCCACTATTTTCTATATAACACCACCCCAATGCTTACTATATAACACCAGCCCAATACTTACTATATAAAACCACTCCACCCCACTATTTACTACATAACACCACCCCACTACTTACTATATAATCCCAGCCAACCTCACTACTTACTATATTACACCAGCCCACTACTTACTATATAGCACCACCCCACTACTTACTATACAACACCACCCCACTACTTACTATATAACATCACCCCACTACTTACTATATAACACCACCCCACTACTTATTATATAACACCAGCCCAATACTTACTATATAACACCACCCCAATACTTACTATATAACACCACCCCACTACTTACTATATAAAACCACTCCACCCCACTATTTTCTATATAACACCACCCCACTACTTACTATATAATCCCAGCCAACCTCACTACTTACTATATAACACCACCCCACCCCACTACTTACTATATAACACCACCCCACTACTTACTATATAATCCCAGCCAACCTCACTACTTACTATATAACATCACCCCACCCCACTACTTACTATATAACACCACCCCACCAAACTACTTACTATATAACACCACCCAACTACTTAATATATAACACCAACCGACTACTTGCTATATAACACCACCTCACTATTTACTATATAACACCACCCCACTACTTACTATATAAAACCACTCCACTACTTACTATATGACACCACCCCACTATTTTCTATATAACACCACCCCAATGCTTACTATATAACACCAGCCCAATACTTACTATATAACACCACCCCAATACTTACTATATAACACCACCCCACTACTTACTATATAAAACCACTCCACCCCACTATTTACTATATAACACCACCCCACTACTTACTATATAATCCCAGCCAACCTCACTACTTACTATATTACACCAGCCCACTACTTACTATATAGCACCACCCCACTACTTACTATACAACACCACCCCTACTTACTATATAACATCACCCCACTACTTACTATATAACACCACCCCACTACTTACTATATAACACCAGCCCAATACTTACTATATAACACCACCCCAATACTTACTATATAACACCACTCCACCCCACTAATTACTATATAAAACCACTCCACCCCACTATTTACTATATAACACCACCCCACTACTTACTATATAATCCCAGCCAACCTCACTACTTACTATATAACACCAGCCCACTACTTACTATATAGCACCACCCCACTACTTACTATACAACACCACCCCACTACTTACTATATAACACCACCCCACTACTTACTATATACTATATAACACCACCCCACTACTTACTATATGACACCACCCCGCTATTTTCTATATAACACCACCCTAATACTTACTATATAACACCACCCCACTACTTACTATATGACACCACCCCACTATTTTCTATATAACACCACCCCAATACTTACTATATAACACCACCCCAATACTTACTATATAACACTACCCCAATACTTACTATATAACACCACCCCAATACCTACTATATAACACCACCCCAATACTTACTATATAACACCAGCCCAATACTTACTATATAACACCACTGAACCCCACTACTCACTATTTACAATATAACATCAGCCCCCCCCACTACTAACTATATAACACCACCCCACCCCACTACTTACAATATAACACCACCCGACTACTTACAATATAACACCAGCCCACTACTTTGTCAGGATTTGGCCAGGGTTGTTCCGGGTTTTGGTCACTAGATGCCCCCATTGTGCTTTTTGACCTTATGTTTTTTCCCTTGATTCCCATTATTATTTGCACCTGTGCCTAGTTTCCCCTGATTGTATTTAAACCCTTAGTTTCCCTCAGTTCTGTGCTCTGTGTTTGTATGTTAGCACCCAGCCCTAGTGTTCTGTGTATTCTTGTCGATTCCGGTGGACGCTCTTGTGGAATTCTGTTTTTGTTTTTTGAGTATTTCTTGAGGCTTTTTTGTGCTATACCTACCACCTTTTGGATTTGCCATTTTGTATTGAAGGACTTCTCCTTTTTACTTTATTAAATACACCGTCTTAAGTACTGCTGTGTCTGCCTCATCTTCTGGGTTCTGCTGACTATTCGTGGCTCAGTTGGTTAAGTGACTGTTTCTCACTCCGGAGACCCAGGTTCGCAACCGGGTCCTGACAGAAACACAGAGCCAAAAACGAACCCAGAGGCAGCCAGTTCCCAGGGCCTTTTTGCCATGCTGTCCCACCACCAGGAGACTGTCCAACGCCACGAAGCCGCCCTGGTTCAGCAAGAGGCCTTAATGGCTAGACATTCTCATCTTCTGTCGGAGATGCTGACTTCCACTAAGCAAATATCTGATCGTCTTACCCCGGCAACAGTTCCCGTCCCAGTACCTCAGATTCACGTACCCATGGCAGTTAACCCCCTGGCTGAGCCTCGTCTTCCACCTCCCCAACGGTTCTCAGGTGATCCAAGTGCTTGTAAAGGGTTTCTCACCCAATGTTCTCTCTCCTTTGAGCTACAACCCTCGTCGTTTCCCACCGACCGGTCTAAGATCGCTTATATCATCACCCTGCTGTCGGAAAAAGCCCTAGCCTGGGCTACTGCTGTGTGGGATGCCCATAGTTCCTGCTGTGCCAGCTACTCTGCCTTTGCTGAGGAATTCAAACGAGTGTTTCAAGGCCCAAGCAGTGGTTCTGACTCAGCCAAACAGCTCCTGACTCTCCACCAAGGTTGGCGCAGCGTGACGGACTATGCCATCCAGTTCCGCACGGTGGCAGCAGCGAGTGGTTGGAACAACGAGGCGCTCACGGTGTGCTTTCTGAAAGGCCTTTCCGACACTATCCAAGATGAACTGGCCACTCGGGAACCACCGGACAATCTCGAGTCCCTGATCAAGTTGGCCTCACGCATTGACCAGCGTCTGAGAGAGAGAGAACTCAACCGTAGACCTCTAGCCCCTATCAGTCCCAGCTCCGAGTCCCCACCTTTATCCTCGCTGGCTCCACCGGAACCCATGCAGATTGGACGCATCTCCCAGGCTGAGAGAGACCGCCGGATGAGGGAGCGACGCTGTCTATATTGCGGCAAACCGGGCCATTTCCGTTCCACGTGTCCCGGGCTCCAGGGAAACGCTCTGTCCCGTACAGACCGGGGGAACTGTAACGGGAAACATAACCTCCTCCCATCCGTCCAACTCCCGTCTGCTCATTCCAGTCACCCTCTCCTGGGACAACCACAAGCTTCACCTTCAAGCCTTGGTAGACTCTGGAGCCGCAGGTAACTTCATGGATGGTGTCTGGGCGAAGGAGAATGGCGTTCCCTCTGAACCTCTAAGTGAACCCATGAGGGTCACTACATTGGATGGAAGCCCTTTGGGATCTGGACTTGTCACTCATGTCACTACCTCCTTGCGACTTTCAGTTTCACAACACCAGGAATTGATGAACTTTCATTTGATCTCCTGTTCCGAGTTCCCTCTCGTCCTTGGATACCCCTGGCTTCACAGCCATAACCCTCACATCGACTGGTCTGTGGGCACTATCAAGCAGTGGGGTCCTACGTGCCAAGCTACTTGTATTTTCCAGAATTCCCGAGTTCTACTCCCGAGTCTTTAGAATCCATCGACCTGACCCGAGTTCCCGAGTGTTACCATGACCTCAAACTGGTGTTTAGCAAACAGAGGGCCACCATGCTACCACCCCATAGACCTTACGATTGCCCCATCGACCTGTTTCCGGGCACTTGCCCCCAGGGGTCGGATCTTTTCCCTATCTCCACCCGAACGAGCTGCTATGGATACCTACATCAAGGACGCTCTGGAAGCAGGCCTCATGCGTCCATCCACCTCCCCGGCGGGAGCAGGGTTTTTCTTTGTGGCCAAGAAAGACGGTGGATTACATCCTTGCATCGACTACCGGGGACTCAATGCCATAACCGTCCGTAACCGTTACCCGCTACCCCTTATGGCCACAGCCTTCGAGCTGCTCCAGGAAGCAGTTGTTTTCACTAAGCTTGACCTGCTAGATGGTCTCTTTTCTTCAATCGATTCCAGTTTATCCTCACCTATCGGCCCGGGTCGAAGAATCTCAAACCGGATGCCCTGTCCCGAGTCTACGCTCCTGCCATTCGAGATGACACGGACATGCCTGTCCTTCCTGCTGCTAAGATTGTGGCTCCGATCTCGTGGCAAGTTGAGGATACCGTGAGACGTGCTCAAGCTAGCGAACCGGACCCGAAAGGAGGTCCTGCCAATCGGTTGTTTGTCCCCAAGGCAGTGAGGACTCAGGTCCTTCTGTGGGGGCACTCCTCTCGCCTCACCTGTCATCCGGGCGTAGGTCGCACCTTGGAGTTCATCCAGCGTAAGTTCTGGTGGCCTACCATAAGAGAAGACGTTGCCACTTTCGTCAATGCCTGCCCCGTGTGCTGCCAGGGCAAATCTTCTCACCTCCGCCCTCAAGGACTCCTTCACCCTTTACCTGTTCCCCACAGACCCTGGTCCCATATCTCATTGGACTTTATTACTGGACTTCCTCCATCCCATGGCAATACTACTATCCTAGTCATAATCGACAGGTTTTCAAAGGCGGCCAGGTTCGTCCCTCTGACTAAGTTACCTTCTGCCAAGGAAACGGCTGAGTTGGTTATTAATCACGTGTTCCGAGTCTTCGGCATTCCTCAAGATATGGTTTCTGACAGAGGTCCCCAGTTCGCCTCAAGGTTTTGGAAGGCCTTCTGCCAACTCATGGGGGCTTCTGCCAGTCTATCTTCAGGGTACCATCCGGAGTCCAATGGCCAAACAGAGAGGATGAATCAAGAGCTGGAAACCACCCTCCGATGTATGACTCGTGACAACCCGTCCACATGGTCATCCTTTATTGTTTGGGCCGAATACGCGCACAACACCTTGCGCTCCTCCTCCACTGGTATGTCCCCGCACGAGTGTCAGTTTGGCTATGCTCCTCCATTGTTCCCGGACCAGGAGGCAGAAGTCAGAGTGCCTTCAGCCTTGAATTTCGTCAGACGCTGTCGGCTTATGTGGAGGAAGACCCGTCTTAATCTTATGCGTTCCTCACAGAGGTACCAACAACAAGCCAACAGACGTCGCCGTCCCGGGCCTACCCTGCGCCCCGGCCAGAGAGTCTGGCTCTCCACAAGAGACTTACCACTACGGGTGGAGTCTCGCAAGCTGTCCCAGAAATACATCGGTCCCTTCAAGGTTGCCAGGAGAGTTAACCCAGTTTCTTATCGCCTACACTTACCCAGATCCCTTAAGATTAATCCCACATTTCACATTTCATTGTTAAAACCTGTTGGTTTTTCTCCCCTTGTCCCGGCAGACAGACCTCCCCCTCCGCCTCGTGTCATTGGAGGCCAGCCGGCTTATACCGTCCATCGGATACTGGATTCCCGCCGGGTGCAGCGGTCCTGGCAGTATCTGGTGGACTGGGAAGGCTACGGTCCCGAGGAGCGCTCCTGGGTTCCTGCCAAAGACATCCTGGACCCTGACCTCATTCGTCAGTTCAGGGCCCTCCACCCTGAGAGAGCTGGTAGGAACGTCAGGAGCCGTTCCTAGGGGGGGGGATTCTGTCAGGATTTGGCCAGGGTTGTTCCGGGTTTTGGTCACTAGATGCCCCCATTGTGTATTTTGACCTTATGTTTTTTCCCTTGATTCCCATTATTATTTGCACCTGTGCCTCGTTTTCCCTGATTGTATTTAAACCCTTAGTTTCCCTCAGTTCTGTGCTCTGTGTTTGTATGTTAGCACCCAGCCCTAGTGTTCTGTGTATTCTTGTCGATTCCGGTGGACGCTCTTGTGGAATTCTGTTTTTGTTTTTTGAGTATTTCTTGAGGCTTTTTTGTGCTATACCTACCACCTTTTGGATTTGCCATTTTGTATTGAAGGACTTCTCCTTTTTACTTTATTAAATACACCGTCTTAAGTACTGCTGTGTCTGCCTCATCTTCTGGCTTCTGCTGACTATTCGTGGCTCAGTTGGTTAAGTGACTGTTTCTCACTCCGGAGACCCACGTTCGTAACCGGGTCCTGACATACTTACTATGTAACACCACCCCAATACTTACTAAATAACACCACCCCAATAAATACTAAATAACACCACCCCACTACTTACTATGTAACACCACCCCACAACATACTATATAACACCACCCCACTACTTACTATATAACACCACCCCACTACTTAATATATAACACCACCCCACTAATTACTATGTTAAACCACCCCACGACTTACTATATAACACCACACCGCCCACTACTTAATATATAACACCAGCCCACTACTTACTATATAACACCACCCAACTACTTAATATATAACACCAGCCCACTACTTAGTATAAAACACCACCCCAATACTTAGTATATAACACCACCCCAATACTTAGTATATAACACAACCTCACTACTTACAATATAACACCAGCCCACTACTTACTATATAACACCACCCCACTACTTACTATATAACACCACCCCACCCAACTACTTAATATATAACACCACCCCACTACTTACTATATAACACCACTCCGCCACACTACTTAATATATAACACCACCTCACTACTTACTATATGACACCACCCCACTATTTTCTATATAACACCACCCCAATACTTAATATATAACACCACCCCAATACTTACTATATGACACCACCCCACTGTATTCTATATAACACCACCCCAATACTTACTATATAACACCAGCTCAATACTTAATATATAACACCACTCCGCCACACTACTTAATATATAACACCACCTCACTATTTACTATATAACACCACCCCACTACTTACTATATAACACAACCCCACTACTTACTATATAACACCACCCCCTACTTACTATATGACACTACCCCATGATTTTCTATATAACAACACCCCAATACTTACTATATAACACCACCCCGCCCAACTACTTACTATATAACACAACCCACTACTTACTATATAATAGCACCCCACTACTTACTATATAACCCCAGCCAACCCCACTACTTACTATATAACACTACTCCACCCAACAACTTACAATATAACACCACCCCACCCCACTACTTACCATATAACACCGCTCCACCCAACTACTTACTATATAACACCACTCCGCCCCAATTCTTAATATATAACACCAACCGACAACTTACTGTATAACACCACCTCACTATTTACTATATAACACCACCCTACTACTTACTATATAACACAACCCCACTATTTTCTATATAACACCACCCCAATACTTACTATATAACACCAGCCCAATACTTACTATATAACACCACCCCACTACTTACTATATGACACCACCCTACTGTATTCTATATAACACCAACCCAATACTTACTATATAACACAACCCCACTACTTACTATATAACACCACCCCCTACTTACTATATGACACCAACCCATGATTTTCTATATAACAACACCCCAATACTTACTATATAACACCACCCTGCCCAACTACTTACTATATAACACCACCACAATACTTACTATATGACACCACCCCACTGTATTCTATATAACACCACCCCAATACTTACTATATAATACCACCCCACTACTTACTATATAACACCACCCCACCCAACTACTTAATATATAACACCACCCCACTACTTACTATATAACACCACTCCACCCCACTAATTAACATATAACACCACCTCACTATTTTCTATATAACTCCACCCCAATACTTACCATATAACACCACCCCAATACTTACTATATAACACCACCCCAATTCTTACTATATAACACCACCCCACTACTTACTATATAAAACCACTCCACCCCACTATTTACTAGATAACACCACCCCACTGTTTTCTATATAACACCACCCCAATACTTACTATATAACACCAGCTCTATACTTACTATATAACACCATCCCAATACTTACAATATAACACCAGCCCACTACATACTATGTACCACCAGCCCACCCCACTACTTACTATATAATCCCAGCCAACCTCACTACTTACTATATAACACCAGCCCACTACTTACTCTATAGCACCACCCCACTACTTACTATATAACACCACCCCACTACTTACTATATAACACCACCCCACTACTTACTATATAACACCACCCCACTACTTACTATATAACACCAACCCACTGTTTTCTATATAACACCACCCCAATACTTACTATATAACACCAGCTCTATACTTACTATATAACACCATCCCAATACTTACAATATAACACCAGCCCACTACATACTATGTACCACCAGCCCACCCCACTACTTACTATATAACACCAGCCCACCCCACTACTTACTATATATCACCAGCCCACCCCACTTCTTACTATATAACACCAGCCCACCCCACTTCTTACTATATAACACCAGCCCACCCCACTTCTTACTATATAACACCAGCCCACCCCACTGCTTACTATATAACACCAGCCCACCCCACTTCTTACTATATGACACCACCCCACTAATTACTATGTAACACCAGCCAACCCCACTACTTACTATATAACACCACCCCACTAATTACTATGTAACACCAGCATACCCTACTACTTACTATATAACACGCTGCCTCACTACTTGGTGTAGGAATGCTATAGCAGACATACTTGGTATACACAGCCCAAACCCAACATGTTGTTCTACTATAGTATTTATTGCATCACATCATAGCCCATGCTGAGTTACTCAGAAAAGCCTACATCCATATTACCTTCTTCAAAAATGTGAACTGCAGCCTGACCTCCAAAACAATGGTCTTTACTTTAAAGAGATTTAATTTGCATCTTGACACATTTTTTAATAAAGCTGATAAGTCAAAATAATGCTTGCACTCATAAAGTGATTTCTTTCTTCCACAACCCAACTATCTACAGGTCTGAACACTGAGAACACAGAATGCTTTGATTGGATATTGAAAATGCATGAACAGTGTTATTTTGTTAAATGCAGGGCATTGTACAACAACAAACATGATAGTTATGATAGATGATAGAGAGGAAGACATTTGAGGAAGACATTTGGGGAAATTTATTTCTGGGAACATTCACAATGAAATTCAAAATGGAGAATTAAAATGCAATTAAAATGTGATCATATACAGTGGGGCAAAAAAGTATTTAGTCAGGCACCAATTGTGCAAGTTCTCCCACTTAAAAAGATGAGAGAGGCCTGTAATTTTCATCATAGGTACACTTCAACTATGACAGACAAAATTAGAAAAAAAATCCAGAAAATCACATTGTAGGATTTTTAATGAATTTATTTGCAAATTATGGTGGAAAATAAGTATTTGGTCAATAACAAAAGTTTATCTCAATACTTTGAAATATACCCTTAGTTGGCAATGGCAGAGGTCAAACGTTTTCTGTAAGTCTTCACAAGGTTTTCACACACTGTTGCTGGTATTTTGGCCCATTCCTCCATGCAGATCTCCTATAGAGCAATGATGTTTTGGGGCTGTTGCTGGGCAACACGGACTTTCAACTCCCTCCAAAGATTTTCTATGGGGTTGAGATCTGGAGACTGGCTAGGTCACTCCAGGACCTTGAAATGCTTCTTACGAAGCCACTCCTTCGTTGCCCGGGCGGTGAGTTTGGGATCATTGTCATGCTGAAAGACCCAGCCACGTTTCATCTTCAATGCCCTTGCTGATGGAAGGAGGTTTTCACTCAAAATCTCACGATACATGGCCCCATTCATTCTTTCCTTTACACGATCAGCTGTCCTGGTCACTTTGCAGAAAAACAGCCCCAAAGCATGATGCTTCCACCCCCATGCTTCACAGTAGGTATGGTGTTCTTTGGATGCAACTCAGCATTCTTTGTCCTCCAAACACGACGAGTTGAGTTTTTACCGAAAAGTTATATTTTGGTTTCATCTGACCATATGACATTCTCACAATCTTCTTCTGGATCACCCAAATGCTCTCAAGCAAACTTCAGACGGGCCTGGGCATGTACTGGCTTAAGCAGGGGGACACGTCTGGCACTGCAGGATTTGAGTCCCTGGCGGCGTAGTGTGTTACTGATGGTAGGCATTGTTACTATGGTCCCAGCTCTCTGCAGGTCATTCACTAGGTCCCCCCGTGTGGTTCTGGGATTTTTGCTCGCCGTTCTTGTGAACCCATTTTGACCCCACGGGGTGAGATCTTGTGTGGAGCCCCAGATCGAGGTAGATTATCAGTGGTCTTGTATGTCTTCCATTTCCTAATAATTGCTCCCACAGTTGATTTCTTCAAACCAAGCTGCTATTGCAGATTCAGTCTTCCCAGCCTGGTGCAGGTCTACAATTTTGTTTCTGGGATCCTTTGACAGCTCTTTGGTCTTGGCCTTAGTGGAGTTTGGAGTGTGACTGTTTGAGGTTGTGGACAGGGGTCTTTTATACTGGTAACAAGTTCAAACAGGTGACATTAATACAGGTAACGAGTGGAGGACAGAGGAGCCTCTTAAAGAAGAAGTTACAGGTCTGTGAGAGCCAGAAATCTGGCTTGTTTGTAGGTGACCAAATACTTATTTTCCACCATAATTTGCAAATAAATTCATTAAAATCCTACAATGTGATTTTCTGGATTTTTTTTTTCATTTTGTCTGTCATAGTTGAAGTGTACCTATGATGAAAATTACAGGCCTCTCTCATCTTTTTAAGTGGGAGAACTTGCACAATTGGTGGCTGACTAAATACTTTTTTGCCCCACTGTAAAAGCTACACATCTTTCTGGAATCACCAATTGATAACAGCATAAATACATTTGATATCCCCATGGGGGATCCTAATAAAATACCAAAAAATATCAAAAACAGAGAATCAGAGATGTGACAGATTTGAGGGCTATCTCCTGAAGAATGTGGTGCCTCTCTCTCCTGCAGTGAGCTCTGTTGTGTTCAAATCAGGACACCGACCAGTAGCCACAATCACATTAAAGCTACTGTACATAACACAGTCACAGTATACTCCAGCAATCTCCAAAGAGCCTCTCAGTGGAAAGGTGGCATTTTGGATCTCTATTTTTTTAAGGTGGAGTAAAATGGGCTTTACGCCATATTATTGATTTCACACTCCACCCAGTTATAATATAAATGTCCACCAAACAAATATAGGAAATGCTTCCGCATGGCTCATTGACTTCATAAATTGATTTGATTCTTACAGTATGACTGGGGGGACTTAACTGTAAAAGTGGTGTAGGAGATGTAATGTGTATGACGTATTTGATGGTATAAAGTGCTTTGCCGTGGGTTGATGAAAAGGTCTATAAATCAAAGCAGTTTTATGAGGAAGGGGTGGAGGGTTCTTTTCATAGAGAGTGTAAGTAAACTCAGCAAAAAAAGTAACATCCTCTCACTGTCAATACCGTTTATTTTCAGCAAACTTTACATGTCTAAATATTTGTATGAACATAACAAGATTCAACAACTGAGGCATAAACTGAACAAGTTACCTCAGATATTTGACTGAGAGAAATGGAATAATGTGTCCCTGAACAAAGGGGGGGGGGTTCAAAATCAAAAGTAGCAGTCAGTATCTGGTGTGGCCACTGCATTAAGCTGCATTAAGTACTGCAGTGCATCTCCTCCTAATGGACTGCACCAGATTTGCCAGTTCTTGCTGTGAGATGTTACCCCACTCTTCCACCAAGGCACCTGCAAGTTCCCGGACATTTCTGGGGGGAATGGCCCTAGCCCTCACTCTCCGATTCAACAGGTCCCAGATGTGCTCAATGGGATTGAGATCCGGGCTCTTCACTGGCCATGGCAGAATGCTGACATTCCTGTCTTGCAGGAAATGACGCACAGAATGAGCAGTATGGCTGGTGGCATTGTCATGCTGGAGGGTCATGATAGGATGAGCCTGCAGGAAGGGTACCACATGAGAGAGGAGGTTGTCTTCCCTGTAATGCACAGTGTTAAGATTGCCTGCAATGACAACCAGCTCAGTCCGATGTTTCTGTGACACACCACCCCAGACCATGACGGACCTTCCACCTCCAAATCAATCCCGCTCCAGAGTACAGGCCTCGGTGTTACGCTCATTCCTACGATGATAAACGCGAATCCAACCATCTCCCCTGGTGATACAAAATCGCGACTCGTCAGTGAAGAGCACTTTTTGCCAGTCCTGTCTGGTCCAGCGACGGTGGGTTTGCACCCATAGGCGATGTTGTTGCTGGTGATGTCTGGTGAGGACCTGACTTACAACAGGCCTACAAGCCCTCAGTCCAGCCTCTCTCAGCCTATTGCGGACAGTCTGAGCACTGATGGAGGGATTGTGCGTTCCTGGTGTAAGTCAGGCAGTTGTTATTTCCATTCTGTACCTGTCCCGCAGGTGTGATGTTCGGATGTATCGATCCTGTGCAGGTGTTGTTACATGTGATCTGCCACTGCAAAGAGGATCAGCTATCCGCCCTGTCTCCCTGTAGCGCTGTCTTAGGCATCTCACAGTACGGACATTGCAATTTATTGCCCTGGCCAAATCTGCAGTCCTCATGCTTCCTTGCAGCATGCCTAAGGCATGTTAACGCAGATGAGCAGGGACCCTGGACATCTTTCTTTTGGTGTTTTTCAGAGTCAGTATAAAGGCCTCTTTAGTGTCCTAAGTTTTCATAACTGTGACCTTAATTGCCTACCGTCTGTAAGCTGTTAGTGTCTTAACGGCCATTCCACAGATGCATGTTCATTAATTGTTTATGGTTCATTGAACAAGCATGGGAAACAGTATTTAAACCCTTTAAAATGAAGATCTGTGAAGTTATTTGGATTTTTACAAATTATCTTTGAAAGACAGGGTCCTGAAAAGGGGAAATGTATTTTTTTGCTGAGTTATGTCAGTACTGTCCATAAATATAAAGGTGTGAGTGCAAGCATGAGATATGAATGTTAGCTTGTGAATGTACACAGAAGTGCATCATGTAGGAGTCGAAAGAAGAATATCGTGCACATGGGAGTATGTACTGTAGCTATATTTTCTTGTCACAGCAGAATGTTCTTGTGTGTTTGTGGATCATAGAACCTGAACACGACTGTGGCCCAGGACTGGTGTCTAGCTCTACAGAGACTCATTCGGATCAAGGAGGATCAACTTCAGAGTGCCAACAAGTGCCGCTTACGCCTGCAGGTGCCTGGGAGACCAGACAAGTGAGTATTACATCAATATTACTGGGCCTTGTGTTAAAGTCATACTGTAGTACCACCCAATGTGTAGAATTCATCCATTATCTTCACACTTGTGTGATTTTACGATTTAAAGACGACAAATTGAACTGCAAGGGCTTGTTTTACAGTGCCGTCATGACTCCACAAAATGGGTTGCTGGAGAAATTGCCTCATCCATAACTCGGAAAACAGACCATCACACTCAACACTAAAAGAGAATGACCGGTGACAAACATTTAAATGTGCCTGGGCGCTAACGTTATGATGATGCAGGAGCCTGACGTTGCGTCCGCTTAACCTCACTGAGCACATTACCTGGCATTACGCTCAGCCAGTGTTAAAAGCCTGACACCATCCCTGCCACAGCTGGCTGGCAAATTAGAGGTGTGCACCGCAATTGGTCATTAACTGATCGTTCACATATTCACTTCCTTGAGAACGCAAATGGAATGACAGCATTTGCCATGTTATTTTCATGGAGTTCCATTCATATTACAGGTATAGCTAGTATTGTGTGTTTTTCATTTGTTCGGACAGAATTTAAAAAAAAAATTAAAAAGCCATTGTAGTTCAGCTCAAGGACACACAGAAAGTGGTCTTTGACTGACAGTTAATTTTGCCATTTTTAGATATACTAAATCTAAAGGCTCCATAATGGGAGCTTCTATAATTCTCTCACACTGTGATGAGTCTGAATGTGCTTATCGTAATGTGCTCAAGTGGCTATGGACTCAGCTGAGAGTAGAGGAGGAGGATAGAGAATGAAGACAGATTAGAGTGGGAGTCGTGCTGTGGCTGCTAGTGTGTGGAGGATGAGAGGGGGAGGAGGGGAATATTATGAGCTGGGAGGGAAAGAGACCTTGATCCACCTCCACAACATAAACGGGGCAAGGCAGGGTGACAGCAGTGAGGGCCTAAATGTACCCATCCAACCTAAATTGACAGCTTGAGCAGCAGAGCACTGCAGATTGGTACCCATACCCCCCTCTCTGTGGTGCCACACTGGGCCTGCAGGGCCAAGCTGCTTTCTCAATGTTTGGTGGAGCCAGATGTCATGCATACAAGAAAGTCCCAGCATCCCCGTTGAAGAGTACCACATCCCCTTGGTCCCATTGATAATGTCATGAGCAGCAGCATGGACCAGGGAGGGAGACCCCCGTACCCCATCTCTGTGGGTTGTATCAGATAGTGTAACATTATTTGTTTGTAGCAGCCAACAGACCTCATTCTGCCACACAGAGAAGCAGGTTTCTACAATGTAAAGTGGGGGAAATGCTTTGAACAAGTAGAGTACTATACAGACCTGGACTCCAGTGTAGAGTGTAGTGATGGTTATAGTATATTGTGAAGAGAGGCATGTGATAAAGTAATAAAGAGAGAGAGAGCTGAGCAGGGTCTGATAGCAGACTAATTGTTGCTGGAGGCTGGGTGGTTGCTTGGCCGGCAGGGCTGGCTGTTGAGGTGGCAGGCCCAGCAGAGTGCCTTAGGGCTTGGGTATGGTAGTGATTGGTGGGGGTTGGGGGGTGACAGTTGGCGCGGTGGGCGCCTCAGCCCTTCTGACACGACCCAGGGTGCAATGGTGGCATATTGCAGGAGAGAACAGAGGGTAGACTAGTACACCTCTCTCTTTCTTTCTCTCTTTTTCTTTCTCTCTCTCTGTGTGTCTCTCTTGTTCTTGGCATCTTGCTCTCTGTGTCTCGCTCCCTGTATCTCGCTCTCTGCCTCCTTTCTCTCTTTTCTCTCTTTTCTCTATTTTGTTCTCTCTTGTTTTCTCTCTATTCTCAATCTTGCACACACGTTGATATACAGTCTTGCTCTGTCTCTGTGAGAGTGGTGGAGGGAGAGTGGGTCCACAGCAGGGTCCCCCTTTACTGAGTCGGTCCCCTCCTGTCATCCTGGGAGAGATCCCAAACAAGCAGCCCATCACAGCCCCCATTCCCTCCATCCCTCCACGCAGAGCAGGTTACCTCCCTTCCCTCCATCCCTCCACACAGAGCAGGTTACCTCCCTTCCCTCCATCCCTCCACACAGAGCAGGGACCTCCCTTCCCTCCATCCCTCCACGCAGAACAGGGACCTCCCTTCCCTCCATCTCTCCATGCAGAGCAGGGACCTCCCTTCCCTCCATCCCTCCACGCAGAACAGGGACCTCCCTTCCCTCCATCCCTCCATGCAGAGCAGGGACCTCCCTTCCCTCCATCCCTCCACACAGAGCAGGGACCTTCCTTCCCTCCATCCCTCCACGCAGAACAGGGACCTCCCTTCCCTCCATCCCTCCACGCAGAGCAGTGACCTTCCTTCCCTCCATCCCTCCACGCAGAACAGGGACCTCCCTTCCCTCCATCCCTCCACACAGAGCAGGGACCTCCCTTCCCTCCATCCCGCCACGCAGAGCAGGGACTTCCCTTCCCTCCATCCCTCCATCCATGCATGGCACGTGCATCATTCACTCCCCTCGCAATGAGCAGCTAAGTTGTGACTTTCCCCGTCTAGCCAGGTCTGGTCTAGGCACACTGATGCTCCCACAGGACCTCTCAGTGTCTGTCCACTCTTTGTGCATTAATGTCACATGTGTGCCTCAGCAGTGACCAGCAGCCATACATCAGCCCGGGTCTGGGCTGTGGGTCGGGTACTTGCTCCACTCTATTCCGCCATCATGCCCGTGCCTACTTCCCCGTGCTGCCTGTGTACCAGCACATCTGCGCCTGTCAATCAGGCGGTGGGAGGACTCCAAGTCTGTTCTGATTAGCATGTTTGGAGCAGCGTGAGCGTCAAGTATTACCCTCCCTGGCATTCTGATGAAGTGACCAGTTTCATTCTCATCTTTCTCCCCCTCTCCCTCCCCTCTTGCTTCATCTCTCTCTTTCCTCAGCAAATTGCTTCTTCTGTATTTAAGCAGTGAAGGGTATGAATTACATCTCTGTGTGAAAGCCCCACTTTTTCAACATGTCAAATAATTTGGAGATCTTACTCACATCTTTCTGTCCTTGTCTTTTCTCACGCTCTCACTCAGTCTGAGCAAGCAGGTATGACAGAAGCAGCTTTGAGAGAGCGAGAGAGAGAGATACGAGTCACTGGGGATGTGTACTGCTGTTGTATCTTTTATCACTCAACCTGAAGCAAGTAGTATCTGTGTCCTTGTTTATTCATGTAGAACAGAGGAAAAACTAACATTTAAGACAAGTATTGCATAGAGACCGCAAGGATGAGTGTCAGCAGGAGGAGTTGGTGAATGTAAAACTGTGTGCCATTGTTGAGAGGTAACATGGTAGCGCAATCACAGCTGCTGATCTCAGAGTGCTGAGCCACTACTGGAGGCCTATGACCTTTAAAAGTTCCACACTGAGCTCCCCCTGTTCAATGATCACATTATTCCCACATTCAGGCCCAGAACTGTCAGCTTTTACCTAGGGTGTAAGAGGCATGTCGGGGGCCAAGAGGCGAGGAGCAGGGGGGCGGAGTGGGGATTCTGGCCTGTTAATCCAGCTCCCTGGCTCCTTCTTTGTGTGTTAGCAGTTTATGCTCCCTCTCATCCCTTCTCTTATCTGATCTGGGCGTCTCTACCTTCAGGGTCCAACGGCGCATGCCGTATCATCTGACCTTTACATCACTTCCACCATCCTGATTGAAACAGGGGGAGGTGAAATGTGCTGTTTGTTACGGCTCTGTAGTTACAGGACTCTTACTCCTTCAAATCAAATCAAAGTTTATTGATCGCATCCAAGGTTTAGCAGATGTTATAGCAGGTGCAGAGAAATGCTTATGTTCTGGTTCCTAACCATGCAGTAAAATGTAGTACACAAATTGTTATAATATTTTTGTTTAAATAAAAATCAAGAAACGTCGGAACAAATGTAATTAACTACCCAGGTAGCACTGTAACAGTAATCCAAATGCAATCTATACGTACAGTATATACACCGGATGAATTTACACACAATTTACTAAGAAGGAAATGTACAGCAATATATATATTAGAGTGAGCTATGTAAAAAATCAAGTATATAAATGAATGTGTGGTGTGTATAAACAGTGTAATTAAACTATTAGAATGAGCTATGTTGAGAATACACTATGTTCAGTTTAATGTCTCTATAACATGGGACAACAGCGAGTGTGTGTGTGTGTATGTGATAGCTTGTGTGTGTGTGAGCAGTGTGCATCACCTGGTAGATGGCTAGTGATGGCTGTTCAACAGTCTGATAGCTTGGCAATAGAAGCTGTTGTTTAGTCTCTTGGTCTTGGCACTAATGCACCTGTACTGTCAGACAGTAGCCAAGTGAACAGTCAGTGGCTCGGGTGACTGAGGTCCGCAATTTCTTCAGGTTGTAGAGGCGCTGTTCTTCACCAGGGTATCAGTTTGGTGAGACCATTTCAGGTCACCAATGAAGGGCACACCGAGAAACTTGAAGCTTTTGACTCTATACACTGCGGCCCCGTCGGTGAGGATGGGGGTATGCCCCCTCGTCTGTCTCCTGTTGTCTACAATCAGTTTCTTTGTTTTGCTGATGTTGAGGGAGAGGTCTCGACATCTCCTCCCTTTCCTTCTCCTCCTCGTCATCCTGTCCCCAGAAGTACCTCTACAGGAGAGGTTGCATTCTTATAGTACAGTAGAATATCTACAGTATGTCTTTATTAATCCAGAAGGGGGTTTGTTTACAACATGTGTAAAATAGATAGGCCTACATCATTGAATAGTCTCATACGACTAAGCTTCCAAATAAAAAGCAGACCAGAATTTCATAATCACATAATGAAACCATATCACAATCCCATGGCATATCCAAACATACATCCATAAAACAGACCAGTCTGCACAGTGTCCTGGTTTTGGGAAACTAAGGACCATAGACCTATATCTTATATGACACTACGCAGACCTAAAGAGAACTTGCATTTTTTGAATTTCAGTTTGAAAGTCTGAAAAAGCACCTAGAACCTTTTCCGCGCTCTGTGTGGACTGTCACTGAGAAGGAACAGGCCTTTTGCAGAGCATTTGTATGTGATATTTGTCTTTATTCATTGATTTGCTCTATGGAGCGCGATACCATTATTCCTACACTCATGGCTCTTTTCCGGTGCAGTGAATGACCCATAAAACACAGATGGGCTTTTAGCTGCTGCTTTCTGTAAACAGCAGAACAATGGCCCTGATGAGGTCCCCACAGATCATGAGTCAGTTGTTTTAACTTGTGTGTGTGCATTCCCCCACAGGTCGGGACGTCCCGTCAGCTTCATGGTGGTTTTCAACACTCCCAGCCCCCTCAGCAAGATCTCCTGGGTCAACCGGCTGCACCTGGCCCAGATTGCGCAGCGTGAGTACTACATTACATGACCTTTCCTTACCCTTACTGAAACAAAACACCAGTTACATAAAACAAGCTGCAAAATACACACAGTGAATTGATTTCTATGGTGTTGTTTAGGCTTTATAGAGTAGTAGTTATAACATTTCACTTACAAATCCTTGCAAAAGAGTAGGTGGTTAAGGCAGCTGTGTTCCTGCTAAGGCACTTTCTGGTTTGTTTTACAGTTATTGGCTCAGCGAAAGTCTGGTGTTATGTGCTACTGAATCACGTTAACCAAAGACGTCCCCCAGGGATAATGTGTTCTGTATAATGTGTGCTTGGCCTCAGAGGCTAGGCCATATTGAGCTGAGCATGAAGGTACACACACAGTCTGAGACTGCATCAGCACTGGTCCCTTTCCAGCAGGGAGCAGCACTGTGATTTTCTTTCCTACTGCCTCCCCCTCCAGTCTCCCCTTCCCCACTCCCCACTACCTATAGCCTGGCTCTATAACCGGAGTGAATCCACCCAGTGATGCTGGAGGCCATCCATTGGGAGGTTTATCAAAGCGCGCTCTGAGCAACTGACACGGGGCTAGCCAGCCAGGGCTACTACTGTACATGATATTAATCTGATTTGCCATGGTGAAACTAGCTCCCCCCATCACTCCCCCCACCACTTCCCCCTGACTCACCCAAACACACATGCACACATACATACACTACTCATGGTTTTGTGTCTATGGTATTGCTCTCTAAGCGTCCTGATAGCGTGTTACTTGGGCCGGCACTGTATTTGGGCTGCTTAAATCCCAGAGGCCGCTGGCTTCACAGTAAGCTCCTGTACACAAATCTGTAAAGGTTTCAAAGGAAGTTACTGGAACCAGATTAAACACCACAACATGAAATGCATTTTACAGATGAGCAGCCAGAGATGCAATTGAACATCATCCTGTTGTGGTGGTGAGGAATACCCAGCCCCAGGGACAACTTGCAAAAGGATCGATAGGGCCAGGACTAAGTCTACTGTTATGTGTTATAGGCTAAAGTAGTCATGTCTGTTTGGCTATCTATCCACAGTGTTAGTTTCTGTAGACATCTGCATATCTCTCTGTCCTCAGAAATGCCAGTGAAAAGACCACTAGAGTGGATCTCTGCGTGGTGCTGCAGATCTGTGTCTCACAGTGGGGCACGAGGTAGTGTGCTGAATATGTCAGTGCTGGAGTACGTCTGTAGGCTCTCCAGCAGAGCCCGTGGGGTGTTGTCTGACTGTCAGAAAGGCATCAAAACATCAGACAGGGCGGATACTTTCAGCTGAGTATACCACAGGACAGCAGCATCCACAACACAGCGGTGCTGATAAGGACAGGTGATCTATTGAAATTACTTAGCTTCTACAGTAGCAATCATAGCTTAAACAGATAACTTCAAAAGTATTGTGACAGTGACACATGAAATGATACAATGATTATGAGGGTAAAGTGCTGTCAGCTTTAATATAAGGGTACTTTCATCCATATTGGGTGAACCGTCTAAAAATTACAGCATTTTATGTACATAGTCCTCCCATTTTAGGGAACCAAAAGTATTGGGACAAATTCACTTATGTGTATTAAAGTAGTAAAATCTAAGCACTTGGTCTCATATTACTAGCACACAAATGACTACATTATGCTTGTCACTCTACAAACTTGTTGAATGCATTTGCTGTTTGTTTTGGTTGTGTTTCAGATCATTTTGTACCCAATAGAAATACTGTAAATGGTTAAAAATGTATAGTGTCCTTTTGGAGTCTCCTTTTTATTGTAAATAAGAATAGAATATGTTTCTAAACACTGCTACATTAACATGGACGAAATGCAAAGCCAAATTACTCTCAAAATACATTTTAGAATTGTTCTCGAAAGCTTTAGTCTATGTAGTATATTCTCAAGCCCATTACCGTACAAACAATATGGTTTTGTTAGACAAGCTAGGACAAGAGTGTGGAAATGTGGTTTGTTTGGTATTTTGATTTGAATTGTTTCCTCCCCTTACCCAACTTTTGCCAAGTGTTTGTATTATCCGGTTATTACTTGGGAAGCGAATGTTTTTGCAGAATAGATTGGTTGCACAACAACAAACCACCCCAATGCCAATCTCACGATGCTTCTCAAGCTCAAGTTATTGGAAATCTTTTAATGGTGATGAGCAAATAACGAAGTGGTTGTTGCGGTTTAAGTGGAAAGATCCCCAAAACACAGATAGCAGCTAGCCACTCAGTGAGAGGGACAAACATTTCCAAAAGCCTATTAAAAGTACAATATTAGGAATGTTTTTAATATAAAACATTATGACCTGCCATAAAATATTCTCTCCATCACTTCACCTGCCTGTATGCACTCTATATCCACTTATTTTTTCTGGGTTCCTTATTCCTTATACTCAGTATTGCAGTAGTTACATATAGAATAGGTTTATTACTGTAGGACTGTATATTTAGACCTAACATACACTACAAGTCCAAAAGTATGTGGTCACCTCTTCAAATTAGTGAATTTGGCTATTTCAGCCTCACCTGTTGCTGACAGGTGTATAACATTGAGCACACAGGGGCGGCAGGTAGCCTAATGATTAGAGCGTTAGGCCAGGTTACTAGATTGAATCCCCAAGCTGACAAGGTAAAAATCTGTCATTCTGCCACTGAGAAAGGCAGTTAATCCATTGCTCCTAGGCCGTCATTGTAAATAAGTATTTGTTCTTAACTGACTTGCGTAGTTAAGCAAAGGTAAAAAAAAACCCCAGCTATGCAATCTCCATAAACAAAAATTGGCTGTAGAATGTCACGTACCGAAGAGCTAAGTGACTTTCAACGTGACACCATCATAGGATGCTACCTTTCCAACAAGTTCGTCAAATTTCTGTCCTGCTAGATCTGCCCTGTTCAACTGTAAGTGCTGTTATTGTGAAGTGGAATCGTCTAGGAGCACAATGGCTCAGCTTGAAGTGTTAGGCCACATAGGCTCACAGAATTGGACCGGCGAGTGCTGAAGCTCGTAGCGTGTACAAATCGCCTGTCCTCGATTGCAACACCCACTAACGACTTCCAAACTGCCTCTGGAAACAACATCAGCACCAGAACTGTTCATCGGGAGCTTCATGAAATGGGTTTCCATGGCCGTGCAGCCGTACACCATGCGCAATGCCAAACGTTGGCTGGAGTGGTGTAAAGCTCGGAGCCATTGGACTCTGGAGCAGTGGAAATGCGTTCTCTGGTGTGAAGAATCACGCTTCACCGTCTGGTAGTCCGATGGACAAATCTGGGTTTGGCGGATTCCAGGAGAACGCTACCTGCCCCAATTCATAGTGCATACATTTTGGTGGAGGAGGAATAATGTTCTGGGGCTGTTTTTCATGGTTCAGGCTAGGCCCCTTAGTTCCAGTGAACGGAAATCTTAAAGCAACAGCATACAATAACATTCTAAGCGATCCTGTGCTTCCAGAACAGTTTGGAGAAGGCCCTTTTCTCTTTCAGCATGACAATGCCCCCATGCACAAACTGCGAGCCAGGCCTAATCACCCAACATCAGTGCCCAACCTCACTAATGCTTTTGTGGCTGAATGGAAGAAAGTCCCCGCAACAATGTTCCAACATCGAGTGGAAGCCTTCCCAGAAGAGTGGAGGCTGTTATTTCAGCAAAGGGGGAACCAACTCCACATTAATGCCTATGATTTTGGAATGAGATGTTAGATGAGCAGGTGTCTACATGCCTATGGCCATGTTGTGTTCTTACACTTTATACAAAATATGACAATGTCAAAGTGAAAAGAAAATCCTACAAATCTTTACAAATTACTAAAAATTATATAACTAAAATAGAGTCGTTGCATAAGTATTCACCCCCTTTTGTTTAGGCAAGCCTAAATTAGTCCAGGAGTAAAATATGGCTTAACAAATCACATAATAAGTAACATGGACTCACACTGTGTGAAATAATAAGGGTTGACATGATTGCCCTGTTTATACACAACATCTGTAAGGTCACACAGTCAAGTATTGAATTTCGCGCACATATTCAACTACATAGACCAGGGAGCTCATCCATAGCCTCACAAAGAAGGGCAGTGATTGGTAGATGGGTAACAATAACACATCAGACATTTAAGATTTATTTAAGCATGGCAATTTAATAATTATTCTATGGATTATGTATTGAACCACCCAGACACATCAAAGACACAGTTGTCCTGAACTGAGATGCAGGACAGGAAGGAAACTGCTCAAGGATTTGACCATGAGTTGATTTTAAAACAGCTCGTTGAACGGTTAAAAACTGAGAATGAATCAACAAAATTGTAGTGACTCCACAATAATGAGTGAAAAGAATAGGATAGGAATATACAGAATAAAACTCTTCCAAAACATGCATCCTGTATGCAACAAGGCACTAAAGTAATACTGGGGGAAAAAGTAATGGCAAAGGAATACACCTTTTGGACTAAATGCTAGGCCTTATGTTTGGAGAAAATCCAACACATCGCTGAGTAACTGAAATTGAAGCATGGTGTGGTGGCGGCATCATGGTATGGGTATGCTTGACATCGACAAAGACTGACAAAGACTGATTCAAATTAACGGGATGGAGCTAAGCACGTGCAAAATCCTAGAGGAAAACCTGCTTCAGTTTTCTTTACACCAGACCTATAACATAAAGCCAAATCTATCCTGGAGTTGCTTACCAAGAAGACTGAGTGACAAAGATTTGACTTAAATCTGCTTGAAAATATATGGCAAGACTTGGAAATTGCTGTCCAGCCATCATCCCCAACACCTTGACAGAGCTTGAGGAATTTAGAAAAGAATAATGGGCAAATATTGCATTATTCAGGTGTGCAAAGCTCTTAGACTTACCCAAGAAGACACAGCTGTAATCGCTGCAAAAGCTCTTTCTAACATGTATTGGCTCAAGGGGCAAATACTTATCTAATCAAGGTACTTTTTATTAGTGTTAATACAATTTAGGATAACAAAAATCCATTTTGACATTACAAAATATTTTGGGTAGATCATTGACAACAAAAAAAGACAATTAAATATATTTCAATCCCACTTTGTAACAACATAAAATGTGAAGAAATCCAAGGGGCTACTTATGATAGGCAATGTAGGTTAAAACCCATTGAGACATTTTTGAGGCTACAGTGTGAACAAAATGGATTTGCATCAACCCGGCCAGGATGTCAATTACATGTTAATTGCATTACACCCCTACTTTGCTTTCCCATTTAACCAAATGTAATTACAATAAGGGAGTTGTTGATGTAATTTCACGGATGGCCTGCCGTCACTAGGCTCTCCTGTCATTTCATGGTCATTTCTATTTCAATCAGGAGTTGAACTCTACTCAGCTGTATCCTGTATGGACAGAGAGGGGTGTTTTGCTCCAAAATGTCTCCAAATGGCTGATGCCCCAAATAGCAAACACTCGAATGCATCATTTAGTGAGCTATTAAACATCACAAAGCTCATTTTGGAGCCAGACTCAGCCTTGTAGCTACCAGTGTTTATGTTATAACCCCCCATTTATATAACACACGTATATCCCTCAGGTATGCTTTCATGTACACTCCTTACTGTACCGCACAGAATACGCTTTAGTGCCAATTTGCCAAATGCTATCCCCAAAGTGTACTTTCAAAACACATCAATCACATCTCATTGCTTACACTTAAGCTACATGAACATAATTGTTTGCCTGACGTACAACTTTAAGCACATTAATAGCATGATTTGTCTTGTAGCGTAGCTCTTTGTCTTGGGCACATACATTATATATACAGTAGGAATGTCTGACAGATATGAAAAGTTTGTTGATGTAGAGGATGTGTCCAGCAGTAAGGCCTTACACCACAGACAATATAGAACAGATGCCTCCAGTAAAAACAACGTTGAGAGCTTGGGCTGATAAGGTTCTGTCTGCAAAAATATCATTCTGAGATATTGGCTATAAAGTTCCAAACCCTTATTGGTTTGAATGGTGACAGCAATTTTTGTCTTGTATTCTTTTGTACTTAATAACATGAATTGGGGTATTTAGAATACAACATAGGTAGAGAACATTGAACAGAACAAGGCTATGTCAATAATGACATTTTGCCAATTATAACCGTATAGTCCCAAGCTCTCGAATTGTGTCACCTTGGGACCACATGTCCACAATTGCCCAACAGTGGTGCTGCAGCACACTCAGAACTCAGGAAAGCTACGTGTTCCGCAGTATCTCCTATTCCACTTCAATTGGGACTACTGTTTCTAAGAGGGTCCAACAATAACATTGCCAGACACATAGCCTAAGAATTATTAATAGGTTGATTTTGTGCAGAATAATTCATTACTATTTCAATGTATGGACTTCCAGCCTTTCCAGGCAAGGTTAGGACTGCTGATTTGACGGCCCACACAAGCAGATCAGACAAGTGAGAGGAGTTGAGGTGCCAGAGAAAGAGAGACGGAGGAGTGGATAGAGGCAAGAAGAGAGAGGTTGAAAGGGATGGGAGGGTGGAAAGGATGATTGAGACAAGCAATCAGTCCCACCACAGGGAGCAGAGGGCAGGCAGGGGGCTGTGGCCTGCGGTTACCTTGCTATCTCTAAGTGTGTCAGACTCTCCTCTTCCCCAGCAGCCAATTGATAGACAATGCCTGAGGAGTGGAGTGTGGCTTGTCCGTCGTGGCACACACTTTAAGACTCCCTCTTAAAGAGATTCTCCAGTAGTTATGTATACTTTTTAGCCAGTAGTTCTGAAAGTAGTGCTCACAACCCAAAAGTGTTCCCCAAAATGGTGTATTATTACTGTATGTCACATATGTGCAGATATGTGCCCACGTCATTGCTCTCTCTCTCACTCTGCTGTGTGTGCATCTCACTAGTGTGCATCTCACTCAAATAGCGAAGAACTGAACCTTATTGGATGGAACTCGAATTGCTAGGCTGGCCCAGGTGGGGGAAAATGGCGATCCAGTAAACAGTCGCTTCCAAACTAGGGATTTCGTGGCTAATTGAGATTTTATAAAATTCTGCTCATAGCTGATGTCTGTAAGAACTAAACATTGACACATCCAGCCCAAAGTGTGAGGTTTAAAAAACACTTACTAGTCGTCAAAGTTCCAGAGCATGTCTTTAATCCACTGCTAACAAATACTATGATGAAGCACCGGGGAGCAGAACACAGGAGATGGGCCATGTGCTTCCTGGACCATGCTGTAGGTTCAAGTAAAAGAGATGTCCTTCAGATCCATGCTGTCAGTTCAAGTACTGTACAATTTAATTTAAAACTGTAATTTGTACTGTAACTTAGGGTATCATCAACAGTAAAATACCCAAATGTTTTACTGCGGCATACTAGAAATTATGGTGCATTGTGTGAACATTTTGTGGGCGGGAAATAATTACTGTATTTCGAATGGTACTGTATTTCCACCCCACACCTTACCATATCTTTGGAGCGCCAAAAACCTTTTGACCACTAGTGCATTGGCTCCCACCCTTTTTTGAACCATGGCACCCCTTGATGGGATATACAATTCTGCAGCACATCTACAATTTCCCTATTATTGGTAATGACCTCCATCTCATCTGATCCATACTGCAAATCATATTTTTTCTGTGACCATTTTTTAAAGATAAAATATGGTTTATTTTTAAGAATTTTCATAGTTTTCACCATTTTTATTCATGATGGCGTATTTGTGTGTACCCCTTTAAGAGAGTCCTGTGAATATGAAACAGAAAGAAAAACATGTAGCTTTGGTAAAATAGGAAAAAGGACCACTTTTGGGTTTAAAAAAATAAAATGCATTAAGATTTTTTATTCCGATTTTTCAGGGGGTGCTGCAGCTTTGGCAGAGGCTGTGGTGTAGCTAAGCCACGAGTCATATATTAAAACATTCAACCTCTCTGGCTAAGCCTAATCAGACTTGCCTATGATAATGGTTTTCATAGAAGAAGTAAACTGATTAAAATGACTTTGCTTGTGATGCACGCCCCTCAAATCATACAAATGTAACAACAGCCTGAGCACATTGGACTTGAAACAACAACAACAATACACCATGTGACCTTTAATGTATTATCTGACAGGCACTAGCGCTCACAAGTAAGCACACCGGTGAGAAACACTGCAATTGTGGGTGCATGATATTGTTGTTTCTAGTCATTAACATATTTTGAGGCATATTGAGGTTATATTGTTGTACCTGTGAGTGAGAATGTTGCACCAATTTAACTCATATTTGGTTATAGTGCTCCATCAATTTAACATGTATAGGGACAGATTGTAGTAGCAGTAAGTCTTAAACCTTAAATGGTTGAGCATTTTGCCATATCCTTATGATCTCTTTTGCCCTGTAGTGTCCCCTTTACAGTGTAGTATTGTGCCTCTGTGGTGTCATTCAATGTATCTCCTCCAGGGCTCACGTTATGTATTATGCAACTGCATGTTTATTTGCCTTGCTCAAGCAGCATCCATTTCTATATGTTTTTTGTTGTAATTATTCAGCATTGGATAAGAAAGATGGAAAGATACCTAGTGACGATGAGTCAAATACAAACAATAAAGCATTTGCCACATGCTCCACTGTATGCTGCTCAGCTTTAGAATTTCTGCACCCAAAAATGAATGTCAGACCGCAAAGATTATCTCAACATCTCACTGTGCTCAAACAATGGGAAATGTTTATGATGAGTAATACATTATCAGGGATTTAATTAACAAATCCCACTCTTGCATTGATCCCTAGGAAATATCAATTGCGCTGGTATATTTAATTAGTCTATAACTTTGTATCATAGGGTTGATAGACCGCTGCACTCTGCAAATTGAATCATCATCGGCAAAAGACTTGAAACACAAGCCTGATTTGAATAAAACATCACAACCGGAGAAACTAAACCTCTATGTGGAATGGCTTGAATGCACCTTGTTGACATCAATCACATCAATTTATTATTTATATTGTACCCCCTTTTCGTGGTAACCAATTGTTAGTAGTTAATATCTTGTCCCCTCGCTACAACTCCTGTACGGGCTCGGGAGAGATGAAGGTCGAAAGCCATGCGTCCTCCGAAACACAACCCAACCAAGCCGCACTGCTTCTTAACACAGCGTGCATCCCACCCGGAAGCCAGCCGCACCAATGTGTCAGAGGAAATACCGTGCACCTGGCGACCTGGTTAGTGCGCACTGCGCCCGGCCCACCACAGGAGTCGCTAGTGCGCGATGAGACAAGGATATCCCTACCTGCCAAACCCGGACGACGCTAGGCCAATTGTGCGTCGCCCCATGGACCTCCCGGTTGCAGCCGGCTGCGACAGAGCCTGGGCTTGAATCCAGAGTCTCTGGTGGCACAGCTAGCACTGCGATGCAGTGCCCTAGACCACTGCGCCACCTGTGAGGCGCTATTCAATTCTTGAATGGATTAGAACTTGGATGGAATTGATGGTTAGAACCAAATCTCAAAAATCTCAAATTTGGACTCATCAGACCAAAGGACAGATTTCCACCGGTCTAAAGTCCATCGCCTCTTCAACCTCAGGAGGCTGAAGAAATTCGGCTTGTCAACAAAAGCACTCACAAACTTCTACAGATGCGCAATCGAGAGCATCCTGTCGGGCTGTATCACCGCCTGGTACGGCAACTGCTCCGCCCACAACCGTAAGGCTCTCCAGAGGGTAGTGAGGTCTGCACAACACATCACCAGGGGCAAACTACCTGCCCTCCAGGACACCTAAACCACCCGATGTCACAGGAAGGCCATAAAGATCATCAAGGACAACAACCACCCGAGCCACTGCCTGTTCACCCCGCTATCATCCAGAAGGCGAGGTCAGTACAGGTGCATCAAAGCAGGGACCGAGAGACTGAAAAACAGCTTCTATCTCAAGGCCATCAGACTGTTAAACAGCCACCACTAACATTGGCGGCAGGGTAGCCTAGTGGTTAGACCGTTGGACTAGTAACCGGAAGGTTGTGAGTTCAAACCCCCGAGCTGACAAGGTACAAATCTGTCGTTCTGCCCCTGAACAGGCAGTTAACCCACTGTTCCCAGGCCGTCATTGAAAATAAGAATTTGTTCTTAACTGACTTGCCTGGTTAAATAAAGGTAAAATTAAAAAAATAAATTAAATTGAGTGGCTGCTGCCAACACACTGACTCAACTCCAGCCACTTTAATAATGGGAATTGATGGAATTTGATGGAAAATATATCACTAGTTAAACAATGCTACTTAATATGTTTACATACCCTACATTACTGATCACATATGTATATACTGTACCCTATATCATCTACTGCATATTTATGTAATACTAGCCACTTTGTTTACATACCCTACATTACTCATCTCATATGTATATACTGTACTCAATAACATCTACTGCCGTTCTTTACCATCACTCATTCATATATCTTTATGTACATATTCTTTATCCCTTTACACTTGTGTGTACAAGGTAATAGTTTTGTAATTATTAGGTTAGATTACTCGTTGGTTATTACTGCATTGTCGGAACTAGAAGCACAAGCATTTCACTACACTCGCATTAACATCTGCTAACCATGTGTATGTGACAAATACATTTGATTTGATTTGCTGGTGTTTCTTGGCCCAAGCAAGTCTCTTCTTCTTAATGGTGTCCATTAGTAGTGGTTTATTTGCAGCAATTCAACCATGAAGGCCTGATTCACGCAGTCTCCTCTGAACAGTTGATGTTGAGATGTGTCTGTTACTTGAACTCTGTGAAGCATTTATTTGAGCTGCAATTTCTAATGAACTTATCCTCTGCAGCAGAATGAACTTTTACCAAATAGGGCTATCTTCTGTATACCACCCCTACCTTGTGTCAACTGATTGGCTCAAATGCATTAAAAAGGAATTCCACAAATTAACTTTTAAGAAGGCACTCATGTTAATTGAAATGCATTCCAGGTGACAACATCATGAAACTGGTTGAGAGAATGCAAGATTGTGCAAAGCTGTTATCAAGGCAAAGGGTGGCTACTTTGAAGAATCTCAAATATAAAATATACTATGATACTAACACTTTTTTGGTTATTACATGATTCCATATGTGTTATTTAATAGTTTTGATGTCTTGACTATCTACAATGTATAAATAGTAAAAATTAAGAAAAACCCTTGAATGAGTAGGTGTGTCTAAGCTTTTGACTGGTACTGTACATTCAGTCTGAATCTGCCATCCTATAAGTTGTTGTGTGACTTCAAAATGAGGGGCGTTGTAAAAAGAAAATTCATCAGTGATTGGATTGCATCTAACACATCTAACCAATCAAAGTATCAAAGTTGATAACGTCATCATGTAGGCTAGCTCTGGCCGATCCCATTAGTTTCTGGGACAAAGAATGTGTTTACTTTCTAGAAATCGTAGGTGAGAGGCATATCCAGACTCATCGTGGAGAAGAACCGTTAGTTTGGGTAGCTAGGCAGTTTGAGTAACCAGGAAATAGAAGTCATATTATAGGATTGTTTTTTGTTTAGTTGTATATGAGGCAACAAGATGGTATAGAGAAGCAGCCCCACAGCTGCATTCAAGACTGGAGTGAATGACTGTTTTACCTCCAGAGTATTCATCCTTAGTGAAATGGTTCTAAGGTTGTATTTTTGAGTGGTTGACATCCAAACACAGCTCCTGACAGCAATTTTATGTGATGGTGTGTAATCTGTCACAACTGATATTTTCTAGTTGTTTTTCCACATTTGGCAGTGGTGTACTGACCAGTGCTGTACTGTGGCTAGGCCGAGCTCCCCTCTCTCTTTCCTCCCTCTTTCATTCAGACCTGATGAGACACGTTGTTTTTTTATATTTCACCATGATGCTTCAGTTTACAACACAACATTAAGCAGAATAATGGCAGTTGGAGAGAGGGAGGGACAGAGATATTTGGCTGTGGAGTTCTGGCTTTCTGCTCTATCTGAAAGGGTTAGAGTGTCACGCCTTGACCATAGAGAGCCCTTGTTTCTCTATGGTGTAGTAGGTCAGGGCGTGACTGGGGGTATTCTAGTTTATTATTTCTATGTGGTGTTCTAGTTTATTTTCTATGTTGGTGATTTGTATGATTCCCAATTAGAGGCAACTGGTAATCGTTGTCTCTAATTGGGGATATTTAGGTCGCATTTTTCCCACTTGTGTTTGTGGGATATTATTTTGTGTCTTGTGCAAGTGCACCACGTAGTCACGTTTCGTTGTTAGTTTATTTGATTTATTGTTTTGTTTTGCTAAGTTTCACTTTATAATAAATATGTGGAACTCAACATCCGCTGCGCCTTGGTCCGTCTCTTCTCATGTAAGAGACATATGCCAGTAGCGTACCACCCTGCGTACCACTGTTGGCTTGCTTCTGAAGCTAAGCAGGGTTGGTCCTGGTCAGTTCCTGGATGGGAGACCAGATGCTGCTGGAAGTTGTGTTGGAGGGCCAGTAAGAGGCACTCTTTCCTCTGGTCTAAAAAAATATATCCCAATGCCCCAGGGCAGTGATTGGGGACACTGCCCTGTGTAGGGTGTTGTCTTTCGGATGGGACGTTAAACGGGTGTCCTGACTCTGAGGTCATTAAAGATCCCATGGCACTTATTGTAAGAGTAGGGATGTTAACCCTGGTGTCCTGGCTAAATTCCCAATCTGGCCCTCAAACCATCACAGTCACCTAATTATCCCCAGTTTACATTTGGCTCATTCATCCCCCTCCTCTCCCCTGTAACTATTCCCCAGGTCATTGCTGCAAATGAGAACGTGTTCTCAGTCAACTTACCTGGTAAAATAACGGATAAATAAAAAATAGGGGGTCTTTTGTGAATAGAATGTGTTATCGCTGATTCATTAGTGACTTTGTCCGTATGTGTGTGTGTGTGTGTGTGTGTGTGTGTGTGTATGCACATGCCCATGTGTGCTTGTGAGCGTGTGTGTGAAGTGACTGTCTGTCTTTCTCTCATTAAGGCCTACATTAGACTGGTTGTGTGTTTACTGTTTGTTCCGAGGGGCAGGCACCTTTACTTGTCATCATTAATACACAGGAAAAGCTGAATGGCAGGGTGTGTTTTCACAATGCCTGTATTTTGTTTTTCTCCTCCCTCCCTCCATGCACACAGTACTTAAGGAAATCAGAATGGGTAACACAGTCTTGGACGTACTCAGGTATTTAATATCACCCTCCACAACATATAAAATCAGAAGGACCAATACCTTATCTGAACCAACAATCACTTGGTTGCCAAACATACAGTAGTGGAGTGTTGTTTATGCTCATTGAATGATTAGCTGAAGAAAGATGCTGAGCACAAAGGTGCAAAGGAAATCAGTGGACCCTCTGACCCACGCGGACCAGCTTCGGGCAATCGGCCTTCAATTACAGCCTTTTAATAAATGACCCTCATAGCCCTGATCCTCCCTGGGAAGAGCTCTATCTGAGAAAGGCTCAGAGATCATCTCAGAGGGAGATCATTTAGGAATACCTTGCAGGTATGAATGCTTTATACATGATTGCAACCCAAACACTAAATAGCCCACCTTCATCATTATTGATTAATTAGTTGATGATCTGTGTGAGCCTGCTCCTCTGATTTGATAAATACCACCCCTCAGGGATTTAGACTGGTGCATTTTAGCAATACAGTATGTTTTTTCTTCTGGCTCATAAGAAAGCCTGGACTTTTCTCTTTCTTTTTTTTCCCTCAGCATTGTTGTCAAAAGACAACTCAACTCTATCATTCTAAAGACACACAAGGTTTCATTGTTCCTATTCACACTGGTTCAGAGAAATATGGAATAAGTTATCATATGAAATGAGTATCAGATATGAAAGCCTCTCAACAGAAGGGGCTTTGACCTTGACCCTGTCCTCTCACTCTCTGTCACGAATATCACCGAAGGTGGCGCTCGGCGGTCGTGGTCGCCGGTCTATTACCTGCCACCGATCCCTTTTTTCCTTTTCGTTTGTTTCTGTCTAATTGTTTTCACCTGTTCCTTGTTGGGGTTTTGGGATGGGTGTTATTTAAGGTCGTTTTGCCCGCTGGTGTTTGAGCAGGCTTGTTGGTTGTTACGTTTGGTGATGTTTTGGGTTTTGGGTTTTCCGCTGTCCAGTGTGTGTCTAGGTTTTGGGTTTTCGCTGTCCAGTGTGTGTCTAGGTTTTGGGTTTTCGCTGTCCAGTGTGTGTCTAGGTTTTGGGTTTTCGCTGTCCAGTGTGTGTCTAGGTTTTGGGTTTTCGCTGTCCAGTGTGTGTCTAGGTTTTGGGTTTTTCGCTGTCCAGTGTGCGTCTAGGTTTTGGGTTGGTTTAGCGCCAGTGTTTGTAACTAGGTTCTGGGTTGGTTTAGCACCAGTGTTTGTAACTAGGTTTTGGGTTGGTTTAGCGCCAGTGTTTTGGGCATTCACCCATGTTTTGGACCTGTTACGATTTGAAGGACATTAAAGCGTTTTCCCGTTCATTTCGCTCTCTTCATCTGACTCCTCACTCATTTCACTCACCCGACGTTACACCCTCTCCAAACATCACTGAATGGATTCATATTTTGAAGGTCATCAATCTCAATGAGGTTATAAATTTGTATCATCATGAACAGTTATTCAGTACTGTACTGAGGCTTGTAAACATGAAGCTATTCAGAGTTAAGAGGTGTTGAATGTACGTGTCTCCAGTACATATTTATCTCCGGAAATGTAAGAATAAGGGTTTAAAAGCAGTGCGACATCTTGAGGTACTGTATCACCTGCAAATTGACTCCCTCTTTTTGTGTACCAGTCCTTCTAAGGGAAACCCATCTGAAATGTTATGAGTTGGGGAGACAGAACTCAACTAATTGGCCCTTAAGTCTCCTGTATTCCTACCTGCACCGCAACAGCCAAATAGCAAAAACAACCGCCGCTGTCAAATTAACTGGTCGCACATCTCAAACCAAATGAGGTGTTTAGGATACACTGTGATGTTTTGATGTGATGTTGCTTTGGAAACAGCAACTCTGTATTTCTGTGGCTTATTGCATATTGATATATGCAGTTATGCACAAGACACAGGGAGTAAATTAAAACAAGCTGTTTGATTGCACACACAATTGCCTTTTAGTTAGTTGCAATTGACAGTTACGAAATTACTTAATCGAGGTATTTTGGCAGATCTGTGTTGTGTCTGGCGAGCAGGTGCACCTGTTGTAGTGGCTTCGAGGTATTCAGATGTCATGCGCCAGCCAAATTCTTTATTAACCAGCGGTTGCATTTCTCCTGCTGGGGCAGATACTTGCTGTTACTTTCTCTTTAAACAAAGGATCATCACCAGTGCCTTAATCAGTGTTGGCCTAGCATGGAGCTTCTGGGAGTGGGCTGTACCTGGTCCCATCTCCCCTGGCTCTGACTGATTACACACACGCACAATTCTAATTATCCTATTCATATTACATACCTGAAGCCAATTCATCGGGTCACACTTTGTTTTGGAAACAAGAAAATAGACCCGTGTCCACTGTTCAGTCAAGTACTTCATATTTCTTGTGAGTGCTTGTTTGAAGTGGGTCCACTTGGAAGGCTCAACTGCAGTAAGTACAAATACAGTTACAAGGTATGTGCCATTACGAAATATGATTGAGTGGAATTAACGCATGTTGTCTTTTCTTCTAGGAGAGGAGAACACACCAGGATGGTTCTGTGCAGAGGATGAAGGGAAGACCATGTCACCATTTTGTCCTTTACTGGCCTGCCGTGTGCCTGTCTTTACCACCAAATCCTCGGACAGGAAGGTGAGTTCCAGGTTAAAATGCCTCTTTGTACGACTCAAGTCTTCTAGTTAAACAGAGTAGTGTGGGTTCTTTGATAGTTTTTAGAATTGTTTCTCAGACAGGCTAAACAGAATGGCCGCCCCTATCGACATCACCACACAATCAATAATCAGGACGCAGCAACAAACAGTGAATGAGGAGCATAATATTATGTCTACTCAGCTATATTACAGTGCAGTTAAGCACAGTAATTTCCCATTGAAGGCAATCAAAGAGTACTTGCTTTAGCCCAGGAAATAAAAATACCCTGTCTCAGGATGAATTCACTACAATGGTCCTAGGCTATCAAAATATTAAGATTGCATTGAAAAGACAGGTCTACATTTGAAGTTGGAAGTTTACATACACTCAGGTTGGAGTCATTAAAACTCATTTTTCAACCACTCCACAAATTTCCTGTTAACAAACTATTGTTTTGGCAGGTCGGTTAGGAGATCTACTTTGTGCATGACACAACTCATTTTTCAACAATTGTTTACAGACAGATTATTTCACTTTTAATTCACTGTATCACAGTTTCACTGGGTCAGAAGTTTACATACACTAAGTTGACTGTGCCTTTAAACAGCTTGGAAAATTCAAGAAAATTATGTCATGGCTTTAGAAACTTCCGATAGGATAATTGACATAATTTGTGTCAGTTGGAGGTCTACGTGTGGATGTATTTTAAGTCCTACCTTCAAACTCAGTGCCTCTTTGTTTGACATCATTGGAAAATCAGCCAAGACCTCTGAAGAGTTGTAGACCTCCAGTCTGGTTCATCCTTGGGAGCAATTTCCAAATGCCTGAAGGTACCACGTTCATCTGTACAAACAATGGTATGCAAGTTTAAACACCATGGGACCGTGCAGCCGTCATACCGCTCAGGAAGGAGACAAGTTCTGTCTCCTAGAAATGAACGTACTTTGGGGCGAAAACTGCAAATCAATCCCAGAACAACAGCAAATGACCTTGTGAAGATGCTGGAGGAAACCAGTACAAAAGTATCTATATCCACAGGAAAACAAGTCCTATATCGACATAAGCTGAAAGGCCGCTTAGCAAGGAAGAAGCCACTGCTCCAAACCGCCATAACAAAGCCAGACTACGGTGTGCAATTGCACATGCGGACAAAGATCGTTCTTTTTGGAGAAATGTCCTCTGGTCTGACGAAAATTGAACTGTTTGGTCATAATGACCATCGCTATGTTTGGAGGAAAACGGGGGAGGCTTGCAAGCCGAGAACACCATCCCAACCATGAAGCACAGGGGTGGCAGCATCATGTTGTGGGGGTGCTTTGCTGCAGGAGGTACTGGTGCTTTTCACAAAATAGATGACATCACGAGGGAGGAAAATTACGTGCGTATATTGAAGCAACACCTTGCTTGGTCCCAAATGGGTCTTCCAAATGAACCATGACCCCAAGCATACTTCCAAAGTTGTAGCAAAATGGCTTAAGGACAACAACTTCAAGGTATTGGAGTGCCAATCACAAAGCCCTGATGTCAATCCTATAGAAAATTTGTGGGCAGACCTGAAAAGTGTGTGCGAGCAAGGAGGCCGACTCAGTTACACAAGCTCTGTCAGGAGGAATGGGCAAAAATTCACCCAACTTATTGTGGGAAGCTTGTGGAAGGCTACCTGAAAGGTTTGACCCAAGTTAAACAATTTAAAGGCAATGCCAATCAGATACTAATTGAGTGTGTGTAAGCTTCTTACCCACTGGGAATGTGATGAAAAAATAAAAGCAGAAATAAATAATTCTCTCTACTATTATTCTGACATTTCACATCCTTAAAATAAAGTGGTGATCCTAACTGACCTAAGACAGGGATTTTTTATAAGTCAGGAATTGTGAAGAGCTGAGTTGAAATGTTTTTGGCTAAGTTGTGTGTAAACTTCCGACTTCAACTGTAGATGGAGGTGCATTGTGTGCGGATTTTCCCTTTTCCCACAATAACGCTACCAAAAGTGTGTACAGTTGGTGACGTCATCAGCACTTCGCTTTGCTTGCTAGCTTTCTGGCTAGTTACAGAAGTTAGCAGGCTACGTAGCTACAGTAGTTAGCTACTGCCATCAAGTTGTTGTTATGCTATTAACATATTTGCTTATTCCACATTTTCAGAATACATACTTGCATTTGCATATAGCAAATGACTCAAAAGGGAGTCCAGAAACAATGTGGACACATTTAAATGTAAATGCATGATGTGTTCGGAATTCTATGATCAAAACTTCATGATTAAAATTCCAAAACTTTATTAACTGCCAACTCTAGACACAACCATGGAGTCTTAGAATTACAAGGTGACACTGTACCTTCCACAGCAAAGCTGGTTAGAAAGTGGCGATCGATAGAGCCTGTGAAGAGTTGGGAGCCTCTCATAGATCAAATGGCAAACTCAGGTGAGAGACAGACTAAAAGGGTTTCAGGACTCTGTCAAAGAGTTATAAAATCAATTTGCAGTGGCTGGAAGATGATATTCAGACTACATTTTTAGCTATAATGCGGTTATGGGGTTTGCATCGCAAGGTGGGTGGGGGATTCCAAATTACCACCAGAGGAGGATGTTATAAAGTGATCAGGCAGTTACCTTAATGGTCGTGGGACACCCAAGCATAAATCAATGTTCTGACATTAGATTAAGATCCCACACACAGTCTGTCTGGAAACTATGTGGGCAAAGGAGCAAGGGAGGTCCTCGACATCTGGAAAAGTTTAATCTAGAGGAGACAAACATACCTCTCAATTACTATGGGTTTTGGAACACTCCCAGAGGATTGCATGAAGCTTCTGGATTCTTCAACTAATATCTGGTACACCTGCTGAGTGAGTGAGCCAAGGCAATTCATGGACTTGGAGCCAGAAGTACCACTTTGCTTCAGGATTTGCCCACATTCTCTATTTCTGACACTAACAAATGAAGCACCTGAGCATGCCAATAGGAGGGCATATCTGTCATTAATATGAGCTGACCGTGAAATTGCCTGATACCGAAATATTTCCTTGGGACAAGAGACAGCTTTGTTTTTGTGTTTGTGCTTGCATGACAGTATGTGACTGTGTGGGTGAGTTTCTGAAATTAATGTTTTTGTGTGCACATTAGTTGTTGATGTCGAGGATGTGGGAACAAGGGGCTGGGAGAGGCGAGCTGAATGTGTTTTCTCTTTAACCAAAGAGAAGGTGGTAAGTCTTTCATGCAGAACAGCCTGTGATTAGGGGCTTAACTCAACAGCAGCCCCCCCTCTCTTTTTCTATCTCTTCCTCTCTCTTTCCCTGTCTTTCTCTCATTCTTTCTTTCTCCCTCTCTCTTCTTCTGTCTCTCTCCTTTTCCCCTTCCTCTCTCTGCAGTTCTGCCTTTGCACTACGACTGGGAAGCACACGCCTCTCTGTGCCAAAGCTCCCAACATCTCTTTCTCCCGCTTTGGCAGCCTCACTTGGCAGTCTGACTTGATTGAGGGTGAGAAAATAAGACGTCCCGATTGAAAGAGATGTGGCCGAAGGGGCCAGAGTCGTTACGAAAGAAAAATAAAGTTCTAATCAGCGTAGCATGAACAACATGTGAGCAGAGTATGGGTCACCTGAGGGAGCTCAGCCCACTGATCGCTGCTGTGCGCTCTGTACTCTGAACACTGCTCTGCTCTGTTTGCTGGGATGTGGAGAGGACTACTGGGCAAAATCGTTAGGCACTGGAGAAAACCCTTATCACAGTCTCTGTTGAGTGAGATCAGTAGGGACTGACTGACACACGCGCACACGACCTAATCTACCAGGCATGGTTTGACCCACTTCTGAGGCACATAAGCAATGGCTGTCATTGTTAATGTAGAACATTCTGTAGCCCTTTGTTGTTCTTGGAACTAATTATAATATGTTAACCATGCAATGCCTCCAACTTTAAGCTCTACTGTATGTTGAAATGAGGTATTTGTAGAATGTGTTGTATTATTAGAACACCATACCCCTACCCCATTGCCCACCTCACCAACCACATGTGAACCTGTTGTTCATAAAATTAATACAGAGTGGTGAAAGTGAGTGTTAATGTTGTCCAGGGAAGTGGCTGTAGGCTGTTGCCTATGTCTAACTCTGCTGGGTGTTAAAAGGGTTTTAGTTGGCTTGTCTGTGGTGCTCAACTTGAATCCCCCAGCTAGGGTCCAGCTTCACCACTCCACTTTCCTCCTTTCTCCGCCATGAATGTCACAGGGAAGTGGTCTGCTGTGTTCCCAAGGCCGTCTATTTCCATTCCATGTAGTGTATGTCCCACTCAGATGCTCCAAGGCCAGGCTAATGGAGCAGATTCAATGATGATGATCATACAGATGTAGGATCTTAATTTGAGCAAGTTTTCTACAGGAAATATTAATTATTATGTGGATCATAATTAATGGACATTTTTTGTGGGGGTTGATTCATTTTAAAGTGGAAATTACAAACTTAAGAAGCCTTTTAAACCTTCAAAACACTACAAGGTATGCATTTCCTGCTATATAGGAAAATTCATTACATTACATTTACATTTAAGTCATTTGGCAGACGCTCTTATCCAGAGCGACTTACAAATTGGTGAATTCACCTTATGACATCCAGTGGAACAGCCACTTTACAATAGTGCATCTAAATCATTTAAGGGGGGGGGGGGTGAGAAGGATAACTTTATCCTATCCTAGGTATTCCTTGAAGAGGTGGGGTTTCAGGTGTCTCCGGAAGGTGGTGATTGACTCCGCTGTCCTGGCGTCGTGAGGGAGTTTGTTCCACCATTGGGGGGCCAGAGCAGCGAACAGTTTTGACTGGGCTGAGCGGGAACTGTACTTCCTCAGTGGTAGGGAGGCGAGCAGGCCAGAGGTGGATGAACGCAGTGCCCTTGTTTGGGTGTAGGGCCTGATCAGAGCCTGGAGGTACTGCGGTGCCGTTCCCCTCACAGCTCCGTAGGCAAGCACCATGGTCTTGTAGCGGATGTGAGCTTCAACTGGAAGCCAGTGGAGAGAGCGGAGGAGCGGGGTGACGTGAGAGAACTTGGGAAGGTTGAACACCAGACGGGCTGCGGCGTTCTGGATGAGTTGTAGGGGTTTAATGGCACAGGCAGGGAGCCCAGCCAACAGCGAGTTGCAGTAATCCAGACGGGAGATGACAAGTGCCTGGATTAGGACCTGCGCCGCTTCCTGTGTGAGGCAGGGTCGTACTCTGCGGATGTTGTAGAGCATGAACCTACAGGAACGGGCCACCGCCTTGATGTTAGTTGAGAACGACAGGGTGTTGTCCAGGATCACGCCAAGGTTCTTAGCGCTCTGGGAGGAGGACACAATGGAGTTGTCAACCGTGATGGCGAGATCATGGAACGGGCAGTCCTTCCCGGGAGGAAGAGCAGCTCCGTCTTGCCGAGGTTCAGCTTGAGGTGGTGATCCGTCATCCACACTGATATGTCTGCCAGACATGCAGAGATGCGATTCGCCACCTGGTCATCAGAAGGGGAAAGGAGAAGATTAATTGTGTGTCGTCTGCATAGCAATGATAGGAGAGACCATGTGAGGTTATGACAGAGCCAAGTGACTTGGTGTATAGCGAGAATAGGAGAGGGCCTAGAACAGAGCCCTGGGGGACACCAGTGGTGAGAGCGCGTGGCGAGGAGACAGATTCTCGCCACGCCACCTGGTAGGAGCGACCTGTCAGGTAGGACGCAATCCAAGCGTGGGCCGCGCCGGAGATGCCCAACTCGGAGAGGGTGGAGAGGAGGATCTGATGGTTCACAGTATCGAAGGCAGCCGATAGGTCTAGAAGGATGAGAGCAGAGGAGAGAGAGTTAGCTTTAGCAGTGCGGAGCGCCTCCATGATACAGAGAAGAGCAGTCTCAGTTGAATGACTAGTCTTGAAACCTGACTGATTTGGATCAAGAAGGTCATTCTGAGAGAGATAGCGGGAGAGCTGGCCAAGGACGGCACGTTCAAGAGTTTTGGAGAGAAAAGAAAGAAGGGATACTGGTCTGTAGTTGTTGACATCGGAGGGATCGAGTGTAGGTTTTTTCAGAAGGGGTGCAACTCTCGCTCTCTTGAAGACGGAAGGGACGTAGCCAGCGGTCAGGGATGAGTTGATGAGCGAGGTGAGTTAAGGGAGAAGGTCTCTGGAAATGGTCTGGAGAAGAGAGGAGGGGATAGGGTCAAGCGGGCAGGTTGTTGGGCGGCCGGCCGTCACAAGAAGCGAGATTTCATCTGTAGAGAGAGGGGAGAAAGAGGTCAGAGCACAGGGTAGGGCAGTGTGAGCAGAACCAGCGGTGTCGTTTGACTTAGCAAACGAGGATCGGATGTCGTCGACCTTCTTTTCAAAATGGTTGACGAAGTCATCTGCAGAGAGGGAGGAGGGGGGGGAGGGGGAGGAGGATTCAGGAGGGAGGAGAAGGTGGCAAAGAGCTTCCTAGGGTTAGAGGCACATGCTTGGAATTTAGAGTGGTAGAAAGTGGCTTTAGCAGCAGAGACAGAGGAGGAAAATGTAGAGAGGAGGGAGTGAAAGGATGCCAGGTCCGCAGGGAGGCGAGTTTTCCTCCATTTCCGCTCGGCTGCCCGGAGCCCTGTTCTTACTTAGATTTCCTAGTTATATGTAGGATCTGTTGATCTTTCGTCAAGATAGAACAGTGGCCTTTAGTAAGACAAGGGGTGGCAGCCTATGCATATTTTTAAACAACAGCTGGTGCAGGAAATCTAAGTAAGTCTTGGGGTTTTGCTCACCTGAGGTAGGGTATCTCATGATAAGCTGTGTACCACACTATTTACAAAGAGAGTTTACATCTATATGTTTTGTAGCTGTCTATATACCACCGCAGACTGATGCTGGCACTAAGACCGCACTCAATGAGCTGTATACGGCCATAAGCAACAGGAAAACGCTCATCCAGAGGCGGCGCTCCTAGTGGCCGGGAGCTTTAATGCAAGGAAATTCAAATCAGTTTTACCTAATTTATATCAGTATGTTAAATGTGCAACCAGAGGAAAAAAAAACTCTAGACCACCTTTACTCCACACACAGAGACGTATGCAAAGCTCTCCATCGCCCTCCAATTTGCAAATCTGACCATAATTCTATCCTCCTGATTGTTGCTTACAAGCAAAACTAAAGCAGGAAGCACTGGTGTCTCTGTCAATAAGAAAGTGGTCAGATGAAGCAAATGCTAAGCTACAGGACTGTTTTGCTGAATATGTTCCGGGATTCTTCCGATGGCATTGAGGAGTACACCACATCAGTCACTTCATCAATAAGTGCATCGATAATGTCGTCCCTACAGTGAAGGTACGTACATATCCCAACCAGAAGCCATGGATTACAGGCAACATCTGCACTGAGCTAAAGGGTAGAGCTGCCACATTCAAGGAGCGGGAGACTGGTAAGGGTAGGGAACAATACATCTGCCACTGCTGATCCTCCTTTCGGGGGCTCCTCAGGGGTGCATGCTCAGTCCCCTCGTACTCCCTGTTCATTCATAACTGCATGGCCAGGCATGCCTCCAACACCATCATCAATTTTGCCGATGATCGTGTGGTGCCTGGACAACAACCTCTACCTCAACGTGATCAAGACAAAGGAGATGACTGTGGACTACAGGAAAAGAATGACCGAGCACGCCCCCATTCTCATTGACGGTGCTGCAGTGTAACAGGTTGAGAGCTTCAAGTTCCTTGGTGTCCACATCACCAACAAACTATCATGGTCCAAACACACCAAGACAGTCGTGAAGAGGGTACGACAAAGCCTATTCCTTCTCAGGAGTGAAAAGATTTGGCCTAGGTCCTCAGATCCTCAAAATGTTCTACACCATTGAGAGCATGACTGGTTGCATCACTGCCTGGTATGTAAACTGCTCCGCCTCCGACCGCAAGGCACTACAGTGGGTAGTGTGTACAGCCCAGTACATCACTGGGGCCAAACTTCCTACCATCCAGGACCTCTATATCAGGCGGTGTCAGAATGAGGCCCTAAAAAGACTCCAGCCACCCTAGTCATAGACTGTTCTCTCTGCTACTGATTATATAGCCTTGCTTATTATTTTACAGCTGCTGTTGAATTATTTGTTAATTCATTTTTACTCATCTATTTTTACTCATCTATTTTTACTCAACCTCTTGAAACTCCCCATCCCGGATCCGGGATTGTGACTAAGCCTCAGGCTCATTAGCATAACGCAACGTTAACGATTTCTGAAAATCGCAAATAAAATTAAAATAATGCGTTTGCTCTCAAGCTTAGCCTTTTCTTAACAACACTGTCATCTCAGATTTTCAAAATATGCTTTTGAACCATAGAAATTGACTAATTTGTGTAAGAGTATGCAAAGCTAGCATAGCATTTTGTGTAGCATGTAGCACGCAACATTTTCACAAAAGCCAGATAACCAAATAAATAAAATCATTTACCTTTGAAGAGCTTCTGATGTTTTCAATGAGGAGACTCCCAGCCACATAGCAAATGCGCAGTGTTTCCTGAAAGCGTCTGTGTGTAGGAGAAATCGTTCCGTTTTCTACATTGCGCCTGGCTACCGAAACGAACCGAAAATGCAGTCACCTACAACGTGAAACTTTTTCCGGATTAACTACATAATATCGACCGAAACATGGCAAACGTTGTTTGGAATCAATCCTCAAGGTGTTTTTTCACATATCTCTTCATTGACATGCAGGTCATGGAAGCTTGCTTCTCTCTCTGTGCCCCATGGAAAAATACTGGCAGGTGACTTTTGCGCACCAATTTCGGCGCAGGACACCGGGCGGACACGTGGTAAATGTGGTCTCTTATGGTCAATCTTCCAACGATCTGCCTACAAATACGTCACAATGCTGCAGACACCTTGGGGAAACGACAGAAAGGGCAGACTCATTCCTCTTGCGTTCACAGCCATATAAGGAGATCATGAAAGACAGAGCCTCAAAAATCCTTGTCATTTCCTGGATGCCAAGTCATCTTGGTTTTGCCTGAAGCTCATGTTAAAGGGCACGCACAGAGAAGATATTTGTATTTCTGGACACGTCAGAGTGTTTTCTTTCGAACAGTAGCAATTATATGCATAGTCGAGCATCTTTTTGTGACAAAATATCTTGTTTAAAACGGGAACGTTTTTCTTCCAAAAATGAAATAGCGCCACCATAAGTGTAAGAGGTTAACACTTATTTGTATTTTGTTTCTTGACTTAAAGCATTGTTGGTTAAGGGCTTGTAAGTAAGCATTTCAATGTAATGTCTACCTGTTGTATTTGGCGCATGTGACAAATACAATTTGATATGATTTGTATAGTAGCTCCCTGATGGACAATGTTTCGGAGTTTACATGCAACTTCTGCAATCGAAATACGAAGATTACATTGGCAAGACAGATCTGAACACTATCAGACCACAATGTGACTTTTGTGCATCTACTGTAGTCCTGTCTTTTCAATGCAATCATTTCAATTTGATAGCATAAATAACTTGCATGTAAGTCTGAAGTGTAGACAAAGAATAGGACCTTTGTAGTGAGATCATCCCTGAGACAATGTATTTTTAGATTCTGGGCTGCAGCAAGTACTCTTTGATTGCCCTCAATGGGAAATGACTGTGTTTTACTGCACTATACTATAGCAGAGTAGACATAATATTATATTCCTCACCCCCCTTTCCACGTAACATTATAATTGTCAGATGGTGAGAGTAGCTTGTGCATGAAGTCAGGAGCAGGAGAGCAAAAAGAGTGTGCAATGTACTTTACTCAAAATATAAAGGCACAAGGTAAACAAATACACTTGTCCAAAAACCAATGGTAGATATTATGCACGGGTGAACACCTCCCGTCGAAAAACAAGCCATCATGAACCGTACTGAACATAGAAATAATCACGCACAACAAACATGGGGGAAACAGAGGGTTAAATACATGACCATGTAATTGGATAATGAAAACCAGGTGTGTAGAAAATAAAGACAAATCCAACGGAAAATGAAAGATGGATCAGCGATGGCTAAAGGACCGGTGACGTCGACCGTACAAGGAGAGGGACCGACCTCGGTGGAAGTCATGACAGTACCCCCCCTGACACGTGGCTCCAGCAGCGCGCCGACACCGGCCTCGGCCCCTGAGGGCGAGGCGCAGGACGATCTGGATGGAGACTGTGGAACTCCCGCAGCATCGATGGGTCTAACACGTCCTCCACCGGCACCCAGCATCTCTCCTCCGGACCGTACCCCTCCCACTCCACGAGGTACTGAAGGCCCCTCGCCCAAGCCTCGAATCCATTATGGATCGAACTGCATACTCCGGGGCCCCTTCGATGTCCAGAGGGGGTGGAGGAACCTCCCGCACCACAGGCTCCTGGAGTGGACCAGCCACCACCGGCCTGAGGAGAGACATATGGAACGAGGGGTTAATTCGATAATCGGGGGGAAGCTGTAACCTGTGACATACCTCGTTCAGTCTCCTCAGGACTTTGAATGGCCCCACAAAACGCGGGCCCAGCTTCCGGCAAGGCAGGCAGAGGGGCAGGTTTCGGGTCGAGAGCCAGACCCGGTCCCCAGGTGCGAACACTGGGGCCTCACTGCAGTGGCGATCTGCGCAGGTTTTCTGGCGCCTCACGGCCCGCTGAAGGTGCTTATGAGCAGCGTCCCATGTCTCCTCAGCGCGCCTAAACCAGTCATCCACCGCAGGAGCCTCGATCTGGCTCTGATGTCAAGGCGCCAGGACGGGCTGGTACCCCAGTACGCACTGGAAGGGGAAGAGGTTAATGGAGGAGTGGCGGAGCGAGTTCTGGGCCATCTCTGCTCAGGGCATGAACACCGCCCACTCCCCCGGCTGGTCCTGGCAATAGGACCGCATAAACCCACCCACAACCTGGTTCACTCTCTCCACCTGCCCATTACTCTCGGGGTGAAAACCGAGGTAAGGCTGACCAAGACCCCCAGACACTCCATGAATGCCCTCCAGACCCTTGACATGAACTGGGGACCTCGATCAGATACTCTGTCCTCAGGCTCCCCGTAGTGCCAGGAGACGTGTGTAAACCTGGCCACCGCAGTCTGTAGGGCCGTAGGGAGACCGGGCAAAGGGAGGAGACGGCAGGACTTAGAAAACCGTAGGAAATCCACCGACAGGTGCGACCACGGCCGTTGTGGAACGGGTAAGGGTTGTAATTTCCCTCTGGGCAAGTGCCTAGGGGCCTTGCACTGGGCGCACACCGAGCAGGAGGAGAGATAAACCCATAAACCCTCCTCCGAGCAGGAGGAGACATGTCCTTAGCTAAAGTGGACCAGCAGTACTTCACACTAAGACAGCACGTTGTCCGACCGATGCCCAGATGACCAGAGGAGGGTGACGTATGGGCCCAATAGATCAAACGGTCGGGGACAGCAGACGGAACATACAAACGCTCTGCTGGACATTGGAGGGGAATGGGCTCTGTACGTAACGCCCCCTCGATATCCACGTCCAGATCCCACACTATCGGTGCCAACAGGCAAGAGGCCGTGGGTATGGGAGCGGGATGCATGGGCCGCTCCTCTGTGTCATACATCCGGGACAGTGCATCTGCCTTCGCGTTCTGGGAACCTGGTCTGTAGGATAGGGTGAAAACAAAACGGGTAAAAAACATGGCACACCTTGCTTGGCAAGGATTCAGTCTCCTCGTCGCCCGGATGTACTCCAGATTGCGGTGGTCATTCCAGATGAGAAAAGGGTGTTTAGCCCCCTCAAGCCAATGTCTCCACACCTTCAAAGCCTTGACGACAGCCAACAACTCCCGGTCCCCCAAGTCATAGTTTCGCGCCGCCGGGCTGAGCTTCTTCGAAAAGAAGGCACAGGGGCAGAGCTTTGGTGGTGTAACTAAGCGCTGAGAGAGCACGGCTCCTATCCCGGCCTCGGACACGTCCACCTCAACTATGAACGCCAAAGAGGGACCTGGATGAGCCAGCACAGGAGCCAAGGTAAACAGAGCCCTCAGCTGACCAAAAGCCCTGTCTGCCTCAGCAGACCACTGCAAATGCACCGGTCCCCCCTTCATCAGTGAGGTAATGGGAGCCGCTACCTGACCATAGCCCCGGATTAACCCCCGGTAGTAGGTGGCAAACCCTAGAAACCGCTGCACTTCCTTTATAATGGTGGGAGTCGGCCAATTACGTACGGCTGTAATGCGGTCACTCTCCATCTCCACCCCTGAAGTGGAAATGCGGTACCCTAGGAAGGAGATGGACTGTTGGAGAAACATGCATTTCTCAGACTTGACGTACAGGTCATGCTCGAACAGTCGACCAAGCTCCCTGCGCACCAGGGACACATGCTCGGCACGTGTAGTGGAGTATATCAGAATGTTGTCGATATACACCACTACACCCTGCCCTTGCAGGTCCCGGAAAATCTCATCTACAAAGGCCTGGAAGACTGAAGGAGCATTCATCAACTCGTATGGCATGACGAGGTACTCATAGTGCCCTGAGGTGGTAATAAATGCCGTCTTCCACTTGCCCCCCTCCCGGATACACACCAGGTTGTAAGCGCTCCTGAGATCCAATTTTGTGAAGAAGCGTGCCCCGTGCATTGACTCAATCGCACTGGCTATGAGAGGTAGGGGGTAACTGTACCTCACCGTGATCTGGTTGATGCCTCGATAGTAAATACACGGGCGCAGACCTCCATCCTTCTTCTTCACAAAAAAAAACTTGAGGAGGCAAGTGAAGTGGAGGGCCGAATGTACTCCTGCTCCAGGTTTTCGGAGACATATGTGTCCTCTTGTGACAGAGGATACACGTGACTCCTGGGAAGTGCTGCGTCTACCAGGAGATTTATCGCACGATCCCCCCGTCGATGGGGTGGTAATTGAGTCGCCTTCTTCTTACAGAAGGTGAGAGCCAAATCGGCATATTCAGAGGGGATGCGCAAGGTGGAGACCTGGTCTGGACTTTCCACCATAGTCGCACCAGTGGAAACCCCTAAACACCTCCCCGAGCACTCTCGTGACCACCCCGTGAGAGCCCTCTGTTGCCACGAAATAGTGGGGTCATGACAGGCCAACCAAGGTATACCCAGCACCATGGGAAACGTAGGAGAATCAATAAGGAAAAATGTTTTCTCCTTGTAATTCTCCCGCGTCACCATGCCCAGTGGAGCGGTAGCCTCCCTAATTAGCCCCGGCCTCAATGGTCGACTATCTAGGGTGTGAATTGGGAAGGGCATGTCCACTGGAACAATAGGGATCCCTAAACTATGGGCAAATGATCTGTCAATAATGTTCCCAGCTGCGCCTGAACCTACGAGCGCCTTATGCTGGGAATGTGGGGAAAACTCAGGAAAATGAATATACACAAACATGTGTGCAACAAAGGGCTCTGGTGAGCCTGGTGCCGACTCACCTGGGGTGACACGAGTGCCATGCCTGCTGCCTCGACTCGCAGAGGAATCTCTCCAGCACCGACTGGCAGTGTGCCCTCTGTGGCCACAGATGGTGCATGGACCGGCCCCTCCTCCGGTTGCCCTACATGCAGCACCTCCCAGCTCCATGGACGTAGGAGCTGTAGTGCTGGGGGATGGAATCGACAGACCCCGATCTGTACGTCCACGGGTAGCCAGCAGGTTATCCAACCGGATGGACAGGTCCACCAGCCGGTCAAAGGTGAGAGTGGTGTCCCTGCAGGCCAACTCCCGACGGACGTCCTCGCTCAAACTACAATGGTAGTGATCGATCAGGGCCCTGTCGTTCCATCCCGCGCTGGCGGCCAGGGTCCAAAAGTCCAGCGAGAACTCCCGTGCACTCCTCGTCCCCTGCCTATGTTGGACGAGCTGTTCACCCGCCGCTCTACCCTCAGGCGGGTGAAATCTTCAAATTGGTCCAATAAGGCTTCTCCTTCCTCCCATACGGCGTTGGCCCACTCCGGGGCTTTCCATGGGAGACAGGAGACGAGGGCGGACACGCTCTCATGGCCCGAAGGAGCTGGGTGGACAGTTGCTAGGTAGAGCTCCAGCTGGAGTAGGAACCCCTGACATCCCAAAGCTGTCCCATCATACTCCTTCGGAAGATCGAGCTGGATCCCACTGGGACCGGGTGAAGGAGGGGTGAGTAGTGGTGTCCTTGGTGTCGTTAGTGGTGATGGTGGAGGCACTGGAGGAACTCCTCTTCTCTCCAAGCGGTCCAGATTCTGCAGGACGCGATCCATGGCGATGCTGCTGGATGCGCTCCTCGACCCCTAATCCGGGGTTGTCTGCCCCTGCTGACTCCATATGGTTGGGTGCGTGATTCTGTCAGAAGGTGAGTGTAGCTGGTGCATGAAGTACTTTACTCAAAAAAGACAGGCACAAGGTAAACAAATACACTTGACCAAAAACCAACTGTAAATATTACGCACAGGTGAACACAACACCCGTCAAAAAACCAGCCATCATGAACCGATCTGAACATAGAAATAATCACGCACAACAAACATGGGGGAAACAGAGGGTTAAATACATGAACATGTAATTGGATAATGAAAACCAGGTGTGTAGAAAATAAAGACAAAACCAATTGAAAATGAAAGATCACATGTGTGCTGTGGTGGTCACTGTAGCGCATGTCACATGCTTGTCTCAGTGAAGATCATGCTTGTGTATACAACATGTCTCCCTAGAGCCCACGAATGTGGCAACATCACACTCATCACTTTCAAACCGCCCTCAGAGGATGGCGGTTCTTGATCACGAAGGCAGCAGTGAGAGAAATGGGCGTGCCTGCACCTGGGCACACAGCAGAAACCCTCCACGTCTCCTCCAGACTAAAAAAGCATCCTCCCCAGCGTCTCGTAGGGCTCTAAGAGGTCTAAGGCCATAAAGATTTTCAGAATTGTTGTTTCCCCACATTCCGTTTATAAGGGCACTAGAAGGAAAGAAGATGGTGATGGCTGGAATGCAGCAGTAGAGCTCTTTATAATGCCTTTTCAGATTTCATTATGTCGTCTTTGAAGTGGATAGTGACAAGCTTTTTTCTATTTTTTTTGTTGTTGAGGATTAGCTCCTGTGAACAGAGACTGCCTAATACACCCGATTAGTACACAGAGATCACTAGCCTCGCCAAGCAAGGTCACTGTTATTTGGTTTTTAAATCCATTACACAGACGTCATGGCGAGACCATTTCAGTGCAGTGTAGACACATTAAACATGGTCACTGGGTTCTCTGTACTTGCTTACTGGACTTGTTGTGTGTGTGTGTGTGTGTGTGTGTGTGTGTGTGTGTGTGTTGTGTGTGTGCTGTACATGTCCCTTCCGCTCTCTGTCTCATCCATCTTTCCTGCTGATGGGAGGATAAGAGAGGAGGCAGTGGCGTGTTCTACTACTGGCCCTAAAGGAGTGACTCAGAGTGCTGGAGATGAGTTTGTAGAGGGGCCATCACCACTGGTCTCAGGCTGTAAGTGTTAATGGAGTCTTTTTATAGCTCCGTTGGGTTTGAAAGATCTGCTGATTTATGACAATGACTCGAAGCTGTTATTTCATTGGTGGAAAAGGTGGCTCAATGTGTGTTTGTCACCATGCCATAGATGACGTGCCCATGAAATAGGGATAAAAAAAGAGGGAGAGAAAGGGAAAGGGAGAAAGGTGCCCTTTTCCCTGATGCAACATCCATCTGTTAGTTTATTTTTTTCCTCCCCAACATGTTTTTGGGTAAAGTCATCAGGATGACACCTTATGCAATCGCTCTCTTCCTCTGTTCTTCATGAAGGTCGTTCTCTTCCTTTCTGAGCAGCAGATATAATCCTCCTCTCTGATTTGTGGGGAACAGATGCCATAGCATGGATTAAAAGCTCTTCCTCAACACAGATCCGCTGGGACGTAGCAGGCTCCCTTTCTACTCTGCAGCGCTATCTCTCTGGCAAACATAAACACACAAACAGCGGGGTGAAAAAGTGCCTGTGCTTGCCTGTTTGAAAAGCACATTCCGTCCCTGCAGCCATTTTCCCCATCCCTCATCAAGGCTTTGCTTTATTAATTGCTAAAGCCATAACCTCCTCAGCCCCCCTGTCTCACAGGAGCAGCGTAATTCATTAGGAGGGCTATAGATTTCTGGCGAAGTGGGGTTCATTTCAAACAGCCCTAATCTGTCACTTGTTTATTCATCTCCTTCCTCCTCTCTCCCGGTGTGTCACCCAGCGTCAGAGGACAACTGATCTCTCCACACTAACAGTCAGCTGCTGCTCATCCCCACAGTTCAAATGGGACAAGGAGACAGGCCCTCGGAGGGAGGATTATGGGGATGCAGAAGGAAGTGTCAATCTAATTTCTCTGTGCTAGCTGGATCACAGCAGATGTGTCGCCTGGATACGGCTGGGCCTCCCGGTAAATGCAGCAGGGTCACTGGGCACAGCAACAAAAAAAACTGCTGCAGTCCAGACACGCCTAGCCTAGGTTGTCACCATCACCACCATGGGGACACAGTGACAGCACACAAGCTTCTACTGCTTAACACTCCCTATCAAAGAAGCACTCTTTATAGGGTCAGGGCAAGAGCCACACTTCTGGGTTTTAGAGAAAACAACTCACTGGGAGTTGTGGCTGTTCCAACATCTTAACCCAGATGTAGTGTAGACAGATACCAAGGTCTCATCTTTGTGGATCTCTTCATGTCATTACTAAAGAGTATCAGATGCCAAACGTATTGAGACAAGGTAATGTTTTATATTGCTGGTGATAGTCAGCACAACTCCTCTACCTCAGCTTCCTGCTGGGTATATTGGGCTCCCCCCTGTGAGTAGATTGTTAGTGCTGTGGTGGTCCGTAGTGTCTTCAGAAGTAAACTCAAATAGCACTGATGAAGTATATGAGTTTTATTGGACATAGACCTAAAGTATGGCAATTAAATATGTATGAAGGTAGGAATAATCACATGTGCTTTATATTATCATCCGTTCTCCGCCTCTGAATGATGTCAACATCCCTATGAATACTCCCCAACTATATTAATGGATAGCCATAACATGTATGATTTGACAGAAAATGTGGACTGTCTGGTCACATGCATTGATTTGTTTGTGTGATTACCATGGTAGTAAAATGGTTATAACAACTCTCAGTTCTTCCTTGTTTAAAGCTTTTTCTGTCTGGCTTCCATCAAGCTGAGGAACACTCAACTCTGCTCTCTTATATCGAGGCAGAGTTGACTTTAAATAACTGGTCGTGGGATTTGCTAGCGACAACATTGGGTCACCATCAGTCAATTCTTGTAAAAATGTAAATTGTGAAAACCCTATGTTTGTCCTGTACAACTGCGGTCCTTCTGCGGGAGGCTGAAATTCATTCCTTTGATAAACTTTTTGCAACCACTGACTTTTCCTTAATTTGTGTTGCTCATAGTACATACTACGTACTACGTCAATTGAGATTCAATTGAATCCGTGGAATCCAGGATCCTTGGGACGTCCCTACACCATTGAAGTTGAAATTTAAAATGGTTAGTAAGTATGAATTTCATCACCCCGCGGAAGGACCGTAGTTGTACAGGGCAAACATAGGTACAGCAGTGGAGGCTCCTCAGATGAGTAAGGGGAGGACCATGCTCCTCAGTGAATTTCAGAAAATAAATTATTAGATAAAACTATACTAAATATATTCACGGCACCAAATAATTTATTAAAACACACTGTTTTGCAATGAAGATCTACAGTAGTGTAACGGCTTTCCTCCTCCGAGGAGGAGTAGCAAGGATCAGACCAATACACAGGGTGGTAAGTGTCCATGATACTTTAATAACAACTGAACACGACTCAATACAAAAATAACAAAGTGACACAAACAACAAAACAGGACACCTGCCTCTGATTGAGAACCATATCAGGCCAAACACAAAACACAACATAGAAAAACGAACATAGACAACCCACCCAACTCACGCCCTGACCATACTAAAACAAAGAAAATAACTAAGGTCAGAATGTGACAAGTAGCCTCAACAGCACTCTCTGGGGTAGCACCATGGTGTAGCCAGGGGACAGCTAGTTTCTGTCCTCCTCTGCGTACATTGACTCTAATATAAAACCTAGGAAGCTCATGGTTCTCACCCCCTTCTATAGACTTACACAGTAATGATGACAATGTCCGGAGGACGTCCTCCAATGTATCAGAGCTCTTGCAGTATGAACTGACATGTTGTCGACCTAATCAAAGGATCTGTAATGGTTTTCTTCTGGTGAAAGAGAGGCGGACCAAAACGCAGCGTGGTGATTATTCATGGTTTTTAATAAATAAACTATACATGAATAGACTAACAAAACAAGAAATGTGAAAAACCAAAACAGCCCTATCTGGTGCAAACACAGAGACAGGAACAATCACCCACAAAACTCAACACAAAACAGGCTACCAAAATATGGTTCCCAATCAGAGACAATGACTAACACCTGCCTCTGATTGAGAACCATATCAGGCCAAACATAGAAATAGACAAACCAGACACACAACATAGAATGCCCACCCAGCTCACGTCCTGACCAACACTAAAACAAGGAAAACACACACGAACGATGGTCAGAACGTGACAGGATCAGTAAATTAATCTAGTACTGAAAGAATAAACTACAGTAGGCTAGCACCGCGGTGCATACAATGTGCTAGTAGTTTACTCAAAGAAAGAGAAATATGTATTTATTCAAAAATGAAGGAGAAGCAAGAGACTGCTAGCTATATTAATTTATTGTCACTGGGGGCCATCTGTGTAACTGCTAAACTGCTAAACTGCTTGCTGTACACTGCACTGCATGATTGTAGCAGATTTATTAAAGCAGTTCTAGTAGCTAGCTATGTTGACTATGACGTTAGCTAATATGGTGACAACGATGTAGGCTGTGTGTAGCGGTTTGCGGTTATGGTATGAAGGTTCGGGTTGAAATGTTTTTTTTTCTTCGCATGGCTACACAAGCAAAGGTCCACAAGCAAAGGGAAAAGGTGAGCGGAGGAGAGCACGTAGATGTGAGAAGGAATTATTCAACAAGCAAATAATTATGGTCTTTGTATGTGGTTGCTACAAAAGTGAATTGTGTTTGCAGTGATAAGGGGTTTTGAGGAAGAGCTTTTATGTTTCTTAAACGGAAGCAAATAGAACGAAACGGGGATAAACATACCTGAATTTGTAGAAACTTTTGCAACTGTTGTACTAATGATTACACCCTAGATCAGCTGTATGCAGGCAAGCGTGTGCAGGGTGATATTGAATGTGTCACCTTGATTACTCAAATATCTTCTCTTGACCTATGTGGTAAACATTCGTTCAGAAGCTAGGTTGTAGCATTCTAATGATGGGTATAGGGAAAATGTTTGTATCACGTAGTAGCCTAAACCAATTGACATTACATTGTGCCAGGTGAATGGAATATGAATGACAGTCATCCAATATACTGTAATAGAAATAAGGCCATGCTTATTTAAAAAATATATCTTCCCTCAATTTAAACTGCACGGACCGCAACTGAGGTACAGGTAAGCGTTTTCAGAATTGACATTTTTTAAAGAATCAACTGATGGTGACTCAATGTTGTTGCTAGCGAGCAGTTATCAATAGTCAACTCCACCTCGATATAAGAGAACAGAGTCGAGTGTTCCTCAGCTTGCTTCCATCCATGTCTTCTCTTCTTTACTACACTCCATACCAACAGAGGACAGTGTGGTGCTGGTGTTCAGGTGCAGGGGCAGCCTGAGCCGTTGCACAGCTGGACAGCGACGTCATCTACAACAAGCCTGATCCATTGCTGTGAGATTTACATACTAATTACTGGAAATCATCCGTGCTCTAGCAATGCCTGGGAGTGGGGAAAGCCACCCCTGTCCTCAACCCCTCCACCCTTGGCCCAGCGTCTCACTCCACTCTGTTCCTGTCAAGATAGCGCACAGACACTTTGTACAACCAGGAGGGGAACACAGCAGATGGGCTAAATCTTAGCCTACTTTTGCATGATATAAAAGGAGACTAATGTGCCAGAATTATATGAAATTCTCATTCTACATCCCATCCTGTTCTGAATGTTCCTATTGCATTGTTCCTGTCTGTTTGTTGTGTTGGTTTGTTCTCTCCTTCTCTCTGTGTTTGTTCTCTCCTTCTCTCTGTTCTTCTCTACTAATTACTCGTGTCAGTCATCCCTCTACCTGAATCCAATACATGGCCCACTGCCAGATTTGACTAGAACACTAGCTGCCTCCATGTAGAAAACTGTAAGACAAAACCAAATGTTTGAGGACAGCACTTTGTGAGAGTACCCAGCACAGCACCCTCTTTTGAGCACATAGTGGCTTATTGACTACCGTGTTCACATTCAGAAATGTATAAGAAGTTGGCTTGTTTTTTTTTTACATTGACCAGAACATTAATCAAGTCGCGGCTTACAAAAACAGAAAATGTATTAGTATTTTTGAGAGAGTCGTGCATTGAATTTCTATTTTGTAGAGCCAATCTGGCCACAATAGAATGGTACAGGGGAAATTCCAAACCCAGGATATTACTTGATTCTATGTAGAGACGCCCTGGCAAATGTGCGCACGTCCCACTGTTTTTGTCTCAGTGGGCACCAGAGGACCCTTTGATCTGAGTCCCATGCCATCTGATCAGGAGGATTAAACCCTGTGCCTTCCGTTTGGTGCCATCCAAAACCCCTGTCGAGGCAGTGTTGTGGATATGACATCTTATATGTGGGCAGAGATCCCCGTAGCCCAGAACAATTTGGCCTCATGCAGATAGATTTGTGCCTGGCAGAGAGAGGGAAAGATGGACGAAGGGAGAGATGAAGGGAGGCGATTGACGCCACAGAGAACTCTTGACCTGTGGTCCTCTTTTGAAACCCATTTATCGGGTAGAGTCCATCGCTTTCATCCAGGCGAGTTGGAACCACCCGCCATGGCCGCGGGGACGGAGAGGGAGCAACATGCGGAAATTGCATCACATTTAGCCGGACATGTTGCAATCGGTCAGCGAGCAGCTGTGAAGGACACAAGGAAGAGAAAAATCTGGGTTGAGTCACGAATATGAGTTTGTGATGTCCTGGCAATGTCAGGCCGCGCTCAGAGCAGAGATATGCAAAACCACTCTCCCACTTCATTCCAGTTATTGCCTGATATGATCTGTGGGATAGCCAAAGGAGACAGCCAATCGTTACTCTACAGTCAGTACTTAGAAAATTGAAGGAGACATCCTTGACCAGGCTTAATAATAAGCTGATTGCCATATGTTTAGCCTGGAGCTTTGACCACACTATGAGCTACGGGTCAATGAAGAGTTAAAAACAGAAAGCAGCAGCACCCTATTCAATGAATTCCTACTGCTGCAGATGGTTTAATCATAGTCTTCCAATGACTTTGAATATTCAGAGTAATAGAGGGCTGCAAGCACAGCAGGTGGTTGACACTTTGATCTCTGTCCGTTGACGCTCATGGAATTTAAATCGCTGGATGACATCCAGCTCATGAAATGATAACATGAGCAGTGAGCACTGCCATCCTTCTGGGTTAGATTCACTGGGGGATATTGAACAACTAACCAGCAAACACAGGTCTGTCCGATTGGTGGCAGTGACATGTGCTCTTATATCTCCCTCTCTAACTTTAAGCATCAGCTCTCAGAGCAGCTTACCGATCACTGTACCTGTACACAGGCAATCTGTAAATAGCACAGCCAACTACCTCATCCCCTTATTATTACTTACCCTCTTGCTCTTTTGCACACAAGTATCTCTACTTGCACATCATCTGCACATCTATCACTCCTTTATTAATTCTACATTGTAATTATTTTCACCTCTGGCCTATTTATTGCCTACCTCCCTACTCTTCTACATTTGCACACACTGTACATAGATTTTTCAAATTTTATTTTCTATTGTGTTATTGACTGTACGTTTGTTTATGTGTAACTCTGTGTTGTTGTTTTTGTCAGGCTGCTTGCCTTTCCTTGGCCAGGTCGCAGTTGAAAATGAGAACTTGTTCTAAACTGGCCGACCTGGTTCAATAAAGGTGAAATAAAAATGTAAAATTAAAAAGTCTGGAAGCTGTCTAAGAGTGTCTCTATAAATACAGCCACTGACTGTGTGAGTGTGCCTTTGTGTGCATACACATGTGCTTGTGTGTGTGTGTGTGTGTGTTGGTTTACTTTTGGGAAGGGGGCGTTACCTGACTGCCACTGTTCAACCCTAACCCTCTATTGATTACATTCCTGTGAGAAAATCCACTGTGATTCCCTTGTACAGAATACTAAACATGTATCATGCAGTGAACACATCCTATTCTCTAGCACATGCTCAAGGCAGTTTGTGTGGATGGTAATGGTGAATTGCCACACAGTCTTGTCTGCATGTTCACAATAAAACCCCTGAAAGTCCTAACCTGCTTAGTTTGCTTTATCTGCAGCCATTCATTTCAGTTTGACTGGAAATTCAGTTCCCGGCCATCCTGACTGTAGCCTACGGCAATGGGAGGGTGCAGTGAGGGATTCAGTTGGGAGCAGGCGCCAGAGCCAGTCAATTATCAGTTAATAAACAGCGGAGGTTTTCTATTAGTGTCTGTTAGTGCGTGTGAGAGATTGCTATGTGGAATTGGGAGGGGGGCACTGTGACTATGTGGTATTGAGCAGGAAAGGATAGGAGAGGGGAGGGAGGAGGAGGAGCTTTGCCTTGGGTGTATTATACCTAAATCCATTGGGTTGCTTTAACTTGGCTTGTTTTGTTGTAATTCTGAGCTTAAAATATAATATATGTGCAAACAAACTCAAAATTCTCTGCTGGGCAGGCCCAAACTGTAAGCTCGGGAATCACACTCTAAAAGACATCAGTGATCATACTGCACACTTTCCAATAAACATAATCCATTACACAGACAATGCAATGCCTGTTTGCTGCAGTGTGACTTCTCATTGATAACGTTACAGGTCCACTGGGTTCGATATTTGTGCCTCGTAGAAGCCCAGCAATCGTCACACATCTAATGTGTGGTAAATGTAGACACAGTGGAGTATATATTTCACAGCGGCTGCACAGGAACTTAACTTTAAGGGTTAACACACACGTCCACCTGTGTTTCCCTCAGGAGGAAAACAACATTAATTGGTTCTGGGTAAGTCATCCCTCTCTTGTCGAAGCAGAGACAACAAAAGCCTGACAACACATGGAAACTGTATAAATAGCATATAACATGGTTCTATTGTGTACTGTTACCAGTGACAGTACCTTCAATCACAGGCTAGATTATTGGATTTGACAGCAAATGTTGATGCATATACAGTGCCTTGCGAAAGTATTCGGCCCCCTTGAACTTTGTGACCTTTTGCCACATTTCAGGCTTCAAACATAAAGATATAAAACTGTATTTTTTTGTGAAGAATCAACAACAAGTGGGACACAATCATTAAGTGGAACGACATTTATTGGATATTTCAAACTTTTTTAACAAATCAAAAACTGAAAAATTGGGCATGCAAAATTATTCAGCCCCCTTTACTTTCAGTGCAGCAAACTCTCTCCAGAAGTTCAGTGAGGATCTCTGAATGATCCAATGTTGACCTAAATGACTAATGATGATAAATACAATCCACCTGTGTGTAATAAAATCTCTGTATAAATGCACCTGCACTGTGATAGTCTCAGAGGTCCGTTAAAAGCGCAGAGAGCATCATGAAGAACAAGGAACACACCAGGCAGGTCCGAGATACTGTTGTGAAGAAGTTTAAAGCCGGATTTGGATACAAAAAGATTTCCCAAGCTTTAAACATCCCAAGGAGCACTGTGCAAGCGATAATATTGAAATGGAAGGAGTATCAGACCACTGCAAATCTACCAAGACCTGGCCGTCCCTCTAAACTTTCAGCTCATACAAGGAGAAGACTGATCAGAGATGCAGCCAAGAGGCCCATGATCACTCTGGATGAACTGCAGAGATCTACAGCTGAGGTGGGAGACTCTGTCCATAGGACAACAATCAGTCGTATATTGCACAAATCTGGCCTTTATGGAAGTGTGGCAAGAAGAAAGCCATTTCTTAAAGATATCCATAAAAAGTGTTGTTTGAAGTTTGCCACAAGCCACCTGGGAGACACACCAAACATGTGGAAGAAGGTGTTCTGGTCAGATGAAACCAAAATTGAACTTTTTGGCAACAATGCAAAACGTTATGTTTGGCGTAAAAGCAACACAGCTCATCACGCTGAACACACCCTCCCCACTGTCAAACATGGTGGTGGCAGCATCATGGTTTGGGCCTGCTTTTCTTCAGCAGGGACAGGGAAGATGGTTAAAATTGATGGGAAGATGGATGGAGCCAAATACAGGACCATTCTGGAAGAAAACCTGATGGAGTCTGCAAAAGACCTGAGACTGGGATGGAGATTTGTCTTCCAACAAGACAATGATCCAAAACATAAAGCAAAATCTACAATGGAATGGTAAAAAAATTAACATATCCAGGTGTTAGAATGGCCAAGTCAAAGTCCAGACCTGAATCCAATTGAGAATCTGTGGAAAGAACTGAAAACTGCTGTTCACAAATGCTCTCCATCCAATCTCACTGAGCTTGAGCTGTTTTGCAAGGAGGAATGGGAAAAAATTTCAGTCTCTCGATGTGCAAAACTGATAGAGACATGCCTCAAGCGACTTACAGCTGTAATCGCAGCAAAAGGTGGCGCTACAAAGTATTAACTTAAGGGGCTGAATAATTTTGCACGCCCAATTTTTCAGTTTTTGACTTGTTAAAATTAGTTTGAAATATCCAATAAATGTCGTTCCACTTCATGATTGTGTCCCACTTGTTGTTGATTCTTCACAAAAAAATACAGTTTTATAACTTTATGTTTGAAGCCTGAAATGTGGCAAAAGGTCGCAAAGTTCAAGGGGTCCGAATACTTTCACAAGGCACTGTAACTGTCTGGCTGCCATTGATGCAAAATAAAACATGAATAGTGACGATCATAGAGGGGAAGGCCAGTCCCTGATGATGTGTGTAGGAATATCTATGGCTATACATCCTTCCTCAGTTTTCCTAGCATGCTGCAGTGCAGCTCTGGCCTACACTAACCATAGTGGCCACCTGAAGGCGGCATATGGGCTGGCGCACCCTTGGGGTAATGGGTGGGGCAGGCTCAGTGTCAGGCGTTGGGTCATTGGGAAACGGCAGCTGGGAGACCGCCCTCTCATCGCACCAACAAATACCTCTTTAATTAGCTCACATGCTCATCCTCTTCCCCACAGTCCCCAAAGTCCTCCATCAAATCTCCCCTCGATCTGGCTTACCTGCCTCCCTCCCTCCATCTTCCCTACATCCTCCCTCCTCCAACTGGTATCTTGTCTGCTCTCCTTGGCAGACAGCTGTAGTAGACGGTGAGGGAGAGTGGGCTGCTGACTGACAATTGCCTTAGCGGAACCTAGATTTTTAAATGGTTCCTCACTGACACCTTATTAGAATGGGCAACCTCAATGGAGTGTGCATCGCTGGAAACCCCACATGCTGCCTTATTACCTGTCGATGCTTCCTGTACATTTTAGGTGGAACTGGTTCACACCCTCCAGCATGATGATTTACAATATTGAGCGTCCACTAGTCATTGTCAACACTAAAGATGTGCATAATCTAGCATGTGCATTTAGTTCAAGGTGCTAGCTACACACACATATATATTTCATTTTAAAAATATATATATTTTACTTGGCAAGTCAGTTTATAACAAAAGTGGGTTAGCACGACAGATTTTTACCTTGTCAGCTCGGGGATTCGATCTTGCAACCTTTTGGTTACTAGTCCAACGCTCTAACCACTAAGAGGTAGCCTCCTGGAATCCATTTGAATTAACACGTGTGCCTTGTTAAAAGTTAATATGTGGGATTTATTTCCAGCTTCACCTGGAATGCTATTCCAACAGCCTTAAAGGAGTTCTCATATATGCTGAGCACTTGTTGGCTGATTTCCTTCACTCTGCGGTTGAACTCATCCCAAACATCTCAACTGGGTTGAGGTTGGGGGATTGTGGAGGCCAGGTCATTTGATGCAGCACTCCATCACTCCCCTTCTTGGTCAAATAGCCCTTGCACAGCCTGGAGGTGTGTTTTGGGTCATTGTCCTGTTGAAAAACAAATGATAGTGGGACTAAGCGCAAACCAGATGGGATGGCATATCGCAACAGAATACTGTGGTAGCCATGCTGGTTAAGTATGTCTTGAATTCTAAATAAATCCCAACAGTGTCACCAGCAAAGCACCCCCACACCATCACACCTCCTTCTCCATGCTTCACGGTGGGAACCAGACATGGGGAGATCATCCGTTCACCTACTCTGCATCTCACAAAGACACGGGGGTTGGAACCAAAAATCTAAAATTTGGAATCATCAGACGAAAGGACAGATTTCCACTGGTCTAATGTCCATTGCTTGTGTTTCTTGGTCCAAGCAAGTCTCCTTTTCTTATTTGTGTCCTTTAGTAGTGGTTTCTTTGCAGCAATTTGACCATGAAGGCCTGATTCACGTTGTCTCCTCTGAACAGTTGATGTTGAGATGTGTCTGTTACTTGAATGCTGTGAAGCATTTATTTGGGCTGTAGTCAGAGGTGCAGTTAACTAATGAACTTATCCTTTGCAGCAGAGGTAAATCCAGGACTTATTTTCCTGTGGCGGCCCTCATGAGAGCCAGTTTCATCATAGCGCTAGATGGTTTTTGCAGCTGCACTTGAAGAAAATTTTAAACTTCTTGAAATGTCCGCATTGACTGACCTTCATGTCTCAAAGTAATGATGAACTGTCGTTTGTCACGTGTGCTCCCTCTCCTGCCTTTAGGTCACCAGGATGCTCGTTATGGTGCACACCTGTGACTGATATTACGTGCACCTTCGCGTCATCAGACTCACCCTCTCCATCACTTCCCTGATTACCGTCCCTATATACAGTGCCTTGCGAAAGTATTCGGCCCCCTTGAACTTTGCGACCTTTTGCCACATTTCAGGCTTCAAACATAAAGATATAAAATTATATATTTTTTTGTGAAGAATCAACAACAAGTGGGACACAATCATGAAGTGGAACACCATTTATTGGATATTTAAAACTTTTTTAACAAATCAAAAACTGAAAAATTGGGCGTGCAAAATTATTCAGACCCCTTAAGTTAATACTTTGTAGCGCCACCTTTTGCTGCGATTACAGCTGTAAGTCGCTTGGGGTATGTCTATCAGTTCTGCACATCGAGAGACTGACATTTTTTCCCATTCCTCCTTGCAAAACAGCTCGAGCTCAGTGAGATTGGATGGAGAGCATTTGTGAACAGCAGTTTTCAGTTCTTTCCACAGATTCTCAATTGGATTCAGGTCTGGACTTTGACTTGACCATTCTAACACCTGGATATGTTTATTTTTCAACCATTCTATTGTAGATTTTGCTTTATGTTTTGGGTCATTGTCTTGTTGCACAGTGCTCCTTGGGATGTTTAAAGCTTGGGAAATCTTTTTGAAGTGAAACGACATTTATTGGATATTTCAAACTTTTTTTAACAAATCAAAAACTGTAAAATTGGGCATGCAAAATTATTCAGCCCCTTTACTTTCAGTGCAGCAAACTCTCTCCAGAAGTTCAGTGAGGATCTCTGAATGATCCAATGTTGACCTAAATGACTAATGATGATAAATACAATCCACCTGTGTGTAATCAAGTCTCCGTATAAATGCACCTGCACTGTGATAGTCTCAGAGGTCCGTTAAAAGCGCAGAGAGCATCATGAAGAACAAGGAACACACCAGGCAGGTCCGAGATACTGTTGTGAAGAAGTTTAAAGCCGGATTTGGATACAAAAAGATTTCCCAAGCTTTAAACATCCCAAGGAGCACTGTGCAAGCGATAATATTGAAATGGAAGGAGTATCAGACCACTGCAAATCTTCCAAGACCTGGCCGTCCCTCTAAACTTTCAGCTCACACAAGGAGAAGACTGATCAGAGATGCAGCCAAGAGGCCCATGATCACTCTGGATGAACTGCAGAGATCTACAGCTGAGGTGGGAGACTCTGTCCATAGGACAACAATCAGTCGTATATTGCATAAATCTGGCCTTTATGGAAGAGTGGCAAGAAGAAAGCCATTTCTTAAAGATATCCATAAAAAGTTGTTTAAAGTTTGTCACAAGCCACCTGGGAGACACACCAAACATGTGGAAGAAGGTGCTCTGGTCAGATGAAACCAAAATTGAACTTTTTGGCAACAATGCAAAATGTTATGTTTGGCCTAAAAGCAACACAGCTCATCACCCTGAACACAACATCCCCACTGTCAAACATGGTGGTGGCAGCATCATGGTTTGGGCCTGCTTTTCTTCAGCAGGGACAGGGAAGATGGTTGAAATTGATGGGAAGATGGATGGAGCCAAATACAGGACCATTCTGGAAGAAAACCTGATGGAGTCTGCAAAAGACCTGAGACTGGGACGGAGATTTGTCTTCCAACAAGACAATGATCCAAAACATAAAGCAAAATCTACAATCGAATGGTTCAAAAATAAATATATCCAGGTGTTAGAATGGCCAAGTCAAAGTCCAGACCTGAATCCAATTGAGAATCTGTGGAAAGAACTGAAAACTGCTGTTCACAAATGCACTCCATCCAACCTCACTGAGCTCGAGTTGTTTTGCAAGGAGGAATGGGAAAAAATGTCAGTCTCTCGATGTGCAAAACTGATAGAGACATACCCCAAGCGACTTACAGCTATAATCGTAGCACAAGGTGCCGCTACAAAGTATTAACTTAAGGGGGCTGAATAATTTTGCACGCCCAATTTTTCAGTTTTTGATTTGTTAAAAAAGTTTTAAATATCCAATAAATGGCGTTCCACTTCATGATTGTGTCCCACTTGTTGTTGATTCTTCACAAAAAAATACAGTTTTATATCTTTATGTTTGAAGTCTGAAATGTGGCAAAAGGTCGCAAAGTTCAAGGGGGCCGAATACTTTCGCAAGGCACTGTATATATGAGAGAGAGAGAGACAAATCAAACTCTGACTGTGAAAATTACCTGCAAAGGCCAGCGGTCTCCAGTGACTGATAAAACCCACTGTCTGCAGCCCACAAAACCAGCAGTATCCCATCTCTATGCTGCTGTCCCTTTGCTTCAGCTACTAGCCTCCTCCTTCTGACTGCAGGGCTTCCATATGGGGCCATATTATTACTGCCGTTTAATTACCAATCAAAAAACATCTCACTCCTCGTAGCTAGCCAAGAGGAATAGCAGGCAGAGAGGGAGAGAGATTGGAACACGTGGGCTCTATAAGCAGAGAGAGAGAAGAAAAATTGGGCGGGAGAGCAAGAGATTGATGGAGAGAGACAGTGCATCTGCGTGATGAATGTGAATAGATGTAGAGAGACCGAGGGGATCTGGAGGAACGCATTCACTGGACAGATGGGCAGAAGCAGTCATCTGTCCTTTATCATTTTTTTGGGGGGTGTTGTGTTTACAAACACACCCTGCAAGGGAGAGAGGGAGGGATTTGGCAAGTGAATGTTATAAATTACCCATGATTGATGTTTCCTGCCTTTTGGACAACAGTAAATGGCGTGCAGCATCCATAGCTGACCTCTTGAGCCACATTCCCACCCCAGCACCACACAATTAGATGTTCCGTCTGCCACATGGCCCAGCATCACGACCACCAATAAACATTCCCTCATGGCCATGGCTATTGTGCTGGTCAGGGAGGCTGCATGCCTACAGTGCTTTGTTTCATAGGGACACCAAGATCGAGAAGCAGCTATTCATTGGCCAACACTGAAAGCTTCCAGGCCTAAGACTGCTGTTGTTGATCTTATTCTCTGAATGTCTATTTTTATTGTTTTACTACTGACTCATAGATCTGAGAGCTGTGCTTTTCTACGCCAGTTATAGCCTTTGTTTTGCATACTGCTCCAACTCTGGACTGGTCTGTTATGGTCTAGGTAAATGTCACACTTCTATAGCACTTACAGTCCTACAGTGGAATCCCTGTTTTTCATGTACTGTATACTGTACCTTACCAAACTTTTTAGTAATAGAAAATGAGTTGATGCTAAAGGTTTTTTTTTCATCATCCATTCATACCCAAATACATTCTCATTCAGGAGCAACATAATGGCTATAATTGTTCTGCAGGTCCCAGGTACTAGCTGTGGTCTTTCAATTGTGAGGGTGCAAATAGCACAAACCAAGTACATGTACATTTATTGTATGTGAGGGGGTGTTGAGAAGCAGAATCTATAGATGGCTGTGGGGAGTAGGTAGGAGAGGTCTGTGCAGCAGTGAAAGGGCAAGGGTGCTATTATAACAGTAGGAGCTATGGAAACCATGGTTCAAACTCTGACAAGGTACTGTATGTCAGCCCACTCTACCTATTTTAGACAGTCATAAAATGCATTCGTTGCAGGAGGCCACTATTATGATTGACATCCTACCAAATGAAAAGCTTTAAAAAAATATCCTTTGTTTATTTCAATAAAAACAGCCCATCCCAATCAATTTCCCATGCCTGGTGCAATTTCTCAATGTGGTACTGTCATTTTGTCAGTAGGAGAACTGTGCTGTGAGTGCTGCTTGAAAGGAAGT